>NC_090814.1:14952288-15255318 GCF_000390325.3 Nicotiana tomentosiformis | reverse complement strand
GACTGACCCTGTTATCAAAAAGTCCACTACCGGTCAAAATCTCCAAAACTTTGACTTTCGCCATTTCAAGCCTAAATGAGCTACAGACCACAAAAACACTATCCGGACATGCCCATAAGTCCAAAATCACCTTACAGAGATAACAGAACTCCATTTCAGAGTCGGCTTCACATAGTTCCGACTGCGGTCCAAATCCTAAGTCTTAAACCTCCATTTAGGGACTAAGTATCCCAAAACACTCCAAAAACCAAAACGAACCCTCCTGGTAAGCCACAATAGCAGAAATAGGTATGGGAGAAGCAGTTAATAGGGGATCGGGGATATAACTCTCGAAACGACCGGCGGGTTCATTACAACGTCGCAACAATATAGCGCTTGGGCTGAAAGGAGCCCTCAAACAACATCAAACAACGTTATATTCATGAATCATCCCCTGATTCAACGTCACAACGATATAACTCTCGAAACGACCGGCCGGGTCATTACAACGACACAACGATATAGCGCTTGGGCTGAAAGGAGCCCTCAAACCACATCAAACAATGCTAAATTCACGAATCATCCCCCGATTTAAACTTAAAGAACTTGAAACTTCCAATTCCGACAACCGATGCCGAAACCAACCAAACCACGTCCGATTGACTCCAAATTTTGCACACATGTCATATTCAACCCTACGGACCTACTCCAACTTTCGGAATTGGGACCGACCCCGATATCAAAAAGTCCACTACCGATCAAAATCTCTAAAACTTTGACTTTCTCCATTTCATGCCTAAATGAGCTACATACCTCTAAAACACTATCCGGCCCATAAGTCCAAAATCACCTAACGGAACCGACGGAACTCCATTCCAGAGTCGGCTTCACACAGTTCCGACTGTGGTCCAAATCCTAAGGCTTAAACCTCTATTTAGGGACTAAGTATTCCAAAACACTCCAAAAACCAAAACGAACCCTCCCGGCAAGACACAATAGCAGAAATAGGTATGAGAGAAGCAGTTAATAAGGGATTGGGGCTATAACTCTCGAAACGACCGTCCGGGTCATTACAACATCGCAACGATATAGCACTTGGGCTGAAAGGAGCCCTCAAAACACATCAAACAATGCAAAATTCACGAATCATCTCCCGATTCAAACTTAAAGAACTTGAAACTTCCAATTCCGACAACCGATGCCAAAACCAACCAAACCACGTCCGATTGACTCCAAATTTTGCACACATGTCATATTCAATCCTACGGACCTACTCCAACTTCCGGAATTGGGACCGACCCCGATATCAAAAAGTCCACTACCGGTCAAAATCTCCAAAACTTTGACTTTTGCCATTTCAAGCCTAAATGAGCTACAGACCTCCAAAACACTATGCGGACATGCCCATAAGTCCAAAATCACCATACGGAGCTAACGAAACTCCATTCCAGTGTCGGCTTCACATAGTTCCGACTGCGGTCCAAATCCTAAGGCTTAAACCTCTATTTAGGGACTAAGTATCCCAAAATACTCCAAAAACCAAAACAAACCCTCCTGGTAAGCCACAATAATAGAAATAGGTAAGGGAGAAGCAGTTAATAGGGGATCGGGGATATAACTCTCAAAACGACCGGCCGGGTCATTACAACGTCGCAACGATATAGCGCTTGGGCTGAAAGGAGCCCTCAAACAACATCAAACAACGCTAAATTCACGAATCATCCCCCGATTCAAACATAAAGAACTTGAAACTTCCAATTCCGACAACCGATGCCGAAACCAACCAAACCATGTCCGATTGACCCCAAATTTTACACACATGTCATATTCAACCTTACGAACCTACTCAAACTTCCGGAATTGGGACCGACCCCGATATCAAAAAGTCCACTACCGGTCAAAATCTCCAAAACTTTGACTTTCTCCATTTCAAGCCTAAATGATCTACAGACCTCCAAAACACTATCCGGACATGCCCATAAGTCCAAAATCACCTAACGGAATCGACAGAACTCCATTCCAGAGTCGGCTTCACACAGTTTCGACTGTGGTCCAAATCCTAAGGCTTAAGCCTCTATTTAGGGACTAAGTATCCCAAAACACTCCAAAAACCAAAACGAACCCTCCCGGCAAGACACAATAGCAGAAATAGGTAAGGGAGAAGCAGTTAAAAGGGGATCGGGGATATAACTCTCGAAACGACCGGCCGGGTCATTACAACGTCGCAACAATATAGCGCTTGGGCTGAAAGGAGCCCTCAAACAACATCAAACAACGCTAAATTCACGAATCATCCCCCGATTCAAACTTAAAGAACTTGAAACTTCCAATTCCGACAACCGATGCCGAAACCAACCAAACCATGTCCGATTGACCCCAAATTTTGCACACATGTCATATTCAACCCTACGGACCTACTCAAACTTCCAAAATTGGGACCGACCCCGATATCAAAAAGTTCACTTCCGGTCAAAATCTCCAAAACCTTGACTTTCGCCATTTCAAGCCTAAATGAGCTACAGACCTTTAAAACACTATCCGAACATGCCCA
Organism: Nicotiana tomentosiformis; assembly: GCF_000390325.3. Classification (NCBI taxonomy): domain Eukaryota; kingdom Viridiplantae; phylum Streptophyta; class Magnoliopsida; order Solanales; family Solanaceae; genus Nicotiana; species Nicotiana tomentosiformis. The sequence goes on along the minus strand of NC_090814.1, from coordinate 15,252,788 downwards.
TAAGTCCAAAATCACCTAACAGAACCGACAGAATTCCATACTAGAGTCGGCTTCACACAGTTTCGACTGTGGTCCAAATCCTAAGGCATAAACCTCTATTTAGGGACTAAGTATCCCAAAACACTCCAAAAACCAAAACGAACCCTCCCGGCAAGACACAATAGCAGAAATAGGCATGAGAGAAGCAGATAATAAGGGATCGGGGCTATAACTCTCAAAACGACCGGCCGGTTCATTACAACGTCGCAACGATATAGCGCTTGGGCTGAAAGGAGCCCTCAAACCGCATCAAACAATGCTAAATTCACGAATCATACCCCGATTCAAACTTAAAGAACTTGAAACTTCCCGAAACTAACAAAACAACGTCCGATTGACTCCAAATTTTGCACACATGTCATATTCAACCCTACGGACCTACTCCAACTTTCGGAATTGGGACCGACCCCGATATCAAAAAGTCCACTATCGGTCAAAATCTCCAAAACCTTAACTTTCGCCATTTCAAGCCTAAATGAGCTACAGACCTCCAAAACACTATCCGGACATGCCCATAAGTCCAAAATCACCTTACGGAGCTAACGGAACTCCATTCCACAGTCGGCTTCACATAGTTTCGACTGCGGTCCAAATCCTAAGGCTTAAACCTCCATTTAGGGACTAAGTATCCCAAAATACTCCAAAAACCAAAACCAACCCTCCTGGTAAGCCACAATAGCAGAAATTGGTATGGGAGAAGCAGTTAATAGGGGATCGGGGATATAACTCTCGAAACGACCGGCCAGGTCATTACAACGTCGTAACGATATAGCGCTTGGGCGGAAAGGATCCCTCAAACAACATCAAACAACGCTAAATTCACGAATCATCCCCCGATTCAAACTTAAAGAACTTGAAACTTCCAATTCTGACAACCGATGCCGAAACCAACCAAACCATGTCCGATTGACCCCAAATTTTACACACATGTCATATTCAAGCCTACGGACCTACTCCAACTTCCGGAATTGGGACCGACCCCGATATCAAAAAGTCCACTATCGGTCAAAATTTTCAAAACTTTGACTTTCGCCATTTCAAGCCTAAATGAGCTACAGACCTCCAAAACACTATCCGGACATGCCCATAAGTCCAAAATCACCTTACGGAGCTAACGGAACTCCATTCCAGAGTCGGCTTCACATAGTTCCGACTGTGGTCCAAATCCTAAGTCTTAAACATCCATTTAGGGACTAAGTATCCCAAAACACTCCAAAAACCAAAACGAACCCTCCTGGTAAGCCACAATAGCAGAAATAGGTATGGGAGAAGCAGTTAATAGGGGATCGGGGATATAACTCTCGAAATGACCGGCGGGTTCATTACAACGTCGCAACAATATAGCGCTTGGGCTGAAAGGAGCCCTCAAACAACATCAAACAACGTTATATTCATGAATCATCCCCTGATTCAACGTCACAACGATATAACTCTCGAAACGACCGGCCGGGTCATTACAACGACACAACGATATAGCGCTTGGGCTGAAAGGAGCCCTCAAACCACATCAAACAATGCTAAATTCACGAATCATCCCCCGATTTAAACTTAAAGAACTTGAAACTTCCAATTCCGACAACCGATGCCGAAACCAACCAAACCACGTCCGATTGACTCCAAATTTTGCACACATGTCATATTCAACCCTACGGACCTACTCCAACTTTCGAAATTGGGACCGACCCCGATATCAAAAAGTCCACTACCGGTCAAAATCTCTAAAACTTTGACATTCTCCATTTCATGCCTAAATGAGCTACATACCTCTAAAACACTATCCGGCCCATAAGTCCAAAATCACCTAACGGAACCGACGGAACTCCATTCCAGAGTCGGCTTCACACAGTTGCGACTGTGGTCCAATTCCTAAGGCTTAAACCTCTATTTAGGGACTAAGTATCCCAAAACACTCCAAAAACCAAAACGAACCCTCCCGGCAAGACACAGTAGCAGAAATAGGTATGAGAGAAGCAGTTAATAGGGGATCGGGGCTATAACTCTCGAAACGACCGGCCGGATCATTACAACGTCGCAACGATATAGCGTTTGGGCTGAAAGGAGCCCTCAAACCACATCAAACAATGCTAAATTCACGAATCATCCCCCGATTCAAACTTAAAGAACTTGAAACTTCCAATTCCGACAACCGATGCCGAAACCAACCAAACCACGTCCGATTGACTCCAAATTTTGCACACATGTCACATTCAAGCCTACGGACCTACTCCAACTTCCGGAATTGGGACCGACCCCGATATCAAAAAGTCCACTATCGGTCAAAATTTTCAAAACTTTGACTTTCGCCATTTCAAGCCTAAATGAGCTACAGACCTCCAAAACACTATCCGGACATGCCCATAAGTCCAAATCACCTTACGGAGCTAACGGAACTCCATTCCAGAGTCGGCTTCACATAGTTCCGACTGTGGTCCAAATCCTAAGTCTTAAACATCCATTTAGGGACTAAGTATCCCAAAACACTCCAAAAACCAAAACGAACCCTCCTGGTAAGCCACAATAGCAGAAATAGGTATGGGAGAAGCAGTTAATAGGGGATCGGGGATATAACTCTCAAAACGACCGGCCGGGTCATTACAACGTCGCAACAATATAGCGCTTGGGCTGAAAGGAGCCCTCAAACAACATCAAACAAAGCTAAATTCACGAATCATCCCCCGATTCAAACTTAAAGAACTTGAAACATCCAATTCCGACAACCGATGCCGAAACCAACCAAACCATGTCCGATTGACCCCACATTTTTCACACTTGTCATATTCAACCCTACAGACCTACTCAAACTTTCGGAATTGGGACCGACCCCGATATCAAAAGTCCACTACCGGTCAAAATCTCTAAAAGTTTGACTTTCTCCGTTTCAAGCCTAAATGAGCTACATACCTCCAAAACAATATCCGGACATGCCCATATGTCCAAAATCACCTAACGGAACCGACAGAACTCCATTCCAGAGTCGGCTTCACACAGTTTCGACTGTGGTCCAAATCCTAAGGGTTAAACCTCTATTTAGGGACTAAGTATTCCAAAACACTCCAAAAACTAAAACGAACCCTCCCGACAAGACACAATAGCAGAAATAGGTATGAGAGAAGCAGTTAATAAGGGATCGGGGCTATAACTCTCGAAACGACCGGCCGGGTCATTACGATGTCGCAACGATATAGCGCTTGGGCTGAAAGGAGCCCTCAAACAACATCAAAGAATGTTAAATTCACGAATCATCCCCCTGATTCAAACTTAAAGAACTTGAAACTTCCAATTCCGACAACCGATGCCGAAACAAACCAAACCATGTCCGATTGACTCCAAATTTTGCACACATGTCATATTCAACCCTACGGACCTACTCCAACTTCCAGAATTGGGACCGTCCCCGATATCAAAAAGTCCACTACCGGTCAAAATCTCCAAAACTTTGACTTTCGCCATTTCAAGACTAAATGAGCTACAGACCTCCGAAATACTATCCGGACATGCCCATAAGTCCAAAATCACCTTACGGAGCTAACGGAACTCCATTCCAGAGTCGGCTTCACATAGTTCCGACTGTGGTCCAGATCCTAAGGCTTAAACCTCTATTTAGGGACTAAGTATTCCAAAACACTCCAAAAACCAAAACGAACCCTCCCGGCAAGACACAATAGCAGAAATAGGTATGAGAGAAGCAGTTAATAAGGGATTGGGGCTATAACTCTCGAAACGACCGTCCGGGTCATTACAACATCGCAACGATATAGCACTTGGGCTGAAAGGAGCCCTCAAAACACATCAAACAATGCAAAATTCACGAATCCTCTCCCGATTCAAACTTAAAGAACTTGAAACTTCCAATTCCGACAACCGATGCCAAAACCAACCAAACCACGTCCGATTGACTCCAAATTTTGCACACATGTCATATTCAGTCCTACGGACCTACTCCAATTTCCGGAATTGGGACCGACCCCGATATCAAAAAGTCCACTACCGGTCAAAATCTCCAAAACTTTGACTTTCGCCATTTCAAGCCTAAATGAGCTACAGACCTCCAAAACACTATGCGGACATGCCCATAAGTCCAAAATCACCATACGGAGCTAACGAAACTCCATTCCAGTGTCGGCTTCACATAGTTCCGACTGCGGTCCAAATCCTAAGGCTTAAACCTCCATTTAGGGACTAAGTATCCCAAAACACTCCAAAAACCAAAACAAACCCTCCTGGTAAGCCACAATAATAGAAATAGGTAAGGGAGAAGCAGTTAATAGGGGATCGGGGATATAACTCTCAAAACGACCGGCCGGGTCATTACAACGTCGCAACGATATAGCGCTTGGGCTGAAAGGAGCCCTCAAACAACATCAAACAACGCTAAATTCACGAATCATCCCCCGATTCAAACATAAAGAACTTGAAACTTCCAATTCCGACAACCGATGCCGAAACCAACCAAACCATGTCCGATTGACCCCAAATTTTACACACATGTCATATTCAACCTTACGAACCTACTCAAATTTCCGGAATTGGGACCGACCCCGATATCAAAAAGTCCACTACCGGTCAAAATCTCCAAAACTTTGACTTTCTCCATTTCAAGCCTAAATGATCTACATACCTCCAAAACACTATCCGGACATGCCCATAAGTCCAAAATCACCTAACGGAATCGACAGAACTCCATTCCAGAGTCGGCTTCACACAGTTTCGACTATGGTCCAAATCCTAAGGCTTAAACCTCTATTTAGGGACTAAGTATCCCAAAACACTCCAAAAACCAAAACGAACCCTCCCGGCAAGACACAATAGTAGAAATAGGTATGAGAGAAGCAGATAATAAGGGATCGGGGCTATAACTCTCGAAACGACTGGCCGAGTCATTACAACGTCTCAACGATATAGCGCTTGGGCTGAAAGGAGCCCTCAAACCACATCAAACAACGCTAAATTCACGAATCATCCCCCGATTCAAACTTAAAGAGCTTGAAACTTCTAATTCCGACAACCGATGCCGAAACCAACCAAATCATGTCCGATTGACTCCAAATTTTGTACACATGTCATATTCAACCCTACGGACCTACTCCAACTACCGGAATTGGGACCGACCCCGATATCAAAAAGTCCACTATCGGTCAAAATCTCCAAAACTTTGACTTTCTCCATTTCAAGCCTAAATGAGCTACAGACCTCCAAAACACTATCCGGACATGCCCATAAGTCCAAAATCACCTAACGGAACCGACGGAACTCCATTCCAGAGTCAGCTTCACACAGTTTCGACTGTGGTCCAAATCCTAAGGCTTAAACCTCTATTTAGGGACTAAGTATTCCAAAACACTCCAAAAACCAAAACGAACCATCCCGGCAAGACACAATAGCAGAAATAGGTATGAGAGAAGCAGTTAATAAGGGATCGAGGCTATAACTCTCGAAATGACCGGCCGGGTCATTACGACATCGCAACGATATAGCGCTTGGGCTGAAAGGAGCCCTCAAACAACATCAAATAATGCTAAATTCACGAATCATCCCCCGATTCAAACTTAAAGAACTTGAAACTTCCAATTCCGACAACCGATGCCGAAACCAACTAAACCACGTCCGATTGACTCCAAATTTTGCACACATGTCATATTCAACCCTACGGACCTACTCCAACTTCCGGAATTGGGACCGACCCTGATATCAAAAAGTCCACTACCGGTCAAAATCTCTAGAACTTTGACTTTCGCCATTTCAAGCCTAAATGAGCTACAGACCTCCAAAACACTATCCGGACATGCCCATAAGTCCAAAATCACCTAACGGAACCGACGGAACTCCATTCCAGAGTCGGCTTCACACAGTTTCGACTGTGGTCCAAATCCTAAGGCATAAACCTCTATTTAGGGACTAAGTATCCCAAAACACTCCAAAAACCAAAACGAACCCTCCCGGCAAGACACAATAGCAGAAATAGGCATGAGAGAAGCAGATAATAAGGGATCGGGGCTATAACTCTCAAAACGACCGGCCGGGTCATTACAACGTCGCAACGATATAGCGCTTGGGCTGAAAGGAGCCCTCAAACCGCATCAAACAATGCTAAATTCACGAATCATACCCCGATTCAAACTTAAAGAACTTGAAACTTCCAATTCCGACAACCGATGCCGAAACCAACAAAACAACGTCCGATTGACTCCAAATTTTGCACACATGTCATATTCAACCCTACGGACCTACTCCAACTTTCGAAATTGGGACCGACCCCGATATCAAAAAGTCCACTATCGGTCAAAATCTCCAAAACCTTAACTTTCGCCATTTCAAGCCTAAATGAGCTACAGACCTCCAAAACACTATCCGGACATGCCCATAAGTCCAAAATCACCTTACGGAGCTAACGGAACTCCATTCCACAGTCGGCTTCACATAGTTTCGACTGCGGTCCAAATCCTAAGGCTTAAACCTCCATTTAGGGACTAAGTATCCCAAAATACTCCAAAAACCAAAACCAACCCTCCTGGTAAGCCACAATAGCAGAAATTGGTATGGGAGAAGCAGTTAATAGGGGATCGGGGATATAACTCTCGAAACGACCGGCCAGGTCATTACAACGTCGTAACGATATAGCGCTTGGGCGGAAAGGATCCCTCAAACAACATCAAACAACGCTAAATTCACGAATCATCCCCCGATTCAAACTTAAAGAACTTGAAACTTCCAATTCTGACAACCGATGCCGAAACCAACCAAACCATGTCCGATTGACCCCAAATTTTACACACATGTCATATTCAACCTTACGGACCTACTCCAACTTTCGGAATTGGGACTGACCCTGTTATCAAAAAGTCCACTACCGGTCAAAATCTCCAAAACTTTGACTTTCGCCATTTCAAGCCTAAATGAGCTACAGACCACAAAAACACTATCCGGACATGCCCATAAGTCCAAAATCACCTTACAGAGCTAACAGAACTCCATTTCAGAGTCGGTTTCACATAGTTCCGACTGCGGTCCAAATCCTAAGTCTTAAACCTCCATTTAGGGACTAAGTATCCCAAAACACTCCAAAAACCAAAACGAACCCTCCTGGTAAGCCACAATAGCAGAAATAGGTATGGGAGAAGCAGTTAATAGGGGATCGGGGATATAACTCTCGAAACGACCAGCGGGTTCATTACAACGTCGCAACAATATAGCGCTTGGGCTGAAAGGAGCCCTCAAACAACATCAAACAACGTTATATTCATGAATCATCCCCTGATTCAACGTCACAACGATATAACTCTCGAAACGACCGGCGGGGTCATTACAACGACACAACGATATAGCGCTTGGGCTGAAAGGAGCCCTCAAACCACATCAAACAATGCTAAATTCACGAATCATCCCCCGATTTAAACTTAAAGAAGTTGAAACTTCCAATTCCGACAACCGATGCCGAAACCAACCAAACCACGTCCGATTGACTCCAAATTTTGCACACATGTCATATTCAACCCTACGGACCTACTCCAACTTTCGGAATTGGGACCGACCCCGATATCAAAAAGTCCACTACCGGTCAAAATCTCTAAAACTTTGATTTTCTCCATTTCATGCCTAAATGAGCTACATACCTCTAAAACACTATCCGGCCCATAAGTCCAAAATCACCTAACGGAACCGACGGAACTCCATTCCAGAGTCGGCTTCACACAGTTTCGACTGTGGTCCAATTCCTAAGGCTTAAACCTCTATTTAGGGACTAAGTATCCCAAAACACTCCAAAAACCAAAACGAACCCTCCCGGCAAGACACAATAGCAGAAATAGGTATGAGAGAAGCAGTTAATAGGGGATCGGGGCTATAACTCTCGAAACGACCGGCCGGATCATTACAACGTCGCAACGATATAGCGTTTGGGCTGAAAGGAGCCCTCAAACCACATCAAACAATGCTAAATTCACGAATCATCCCCCGATTCAAACTTAAAGAACTTGAAACTTCCAATTCCGACAACCGATGCCGAAACCAACCAAACCACGTCGGATTGACTCCAAATTTTGCACACATGTCACATTCAAGCCTACGGACCTACTCCAACTTCCGGAATTGGGACCGACCCCGATATCAAAAAGTCCACTATCGGTCAAAATTTTCAAAACTTTGACTTTCGCCATTTCAAGCCTAAATGAGCTACAGACCTCCAAAACACTATCCGGACATGCCCATAAGTCCAAAATCACCTTACGGAGCTAACGGAACTCCATTCCAGAGTCGGCTTCACATAGTTCCGACTGTGGTCCAAATCCTAAGTCTTAAACATCCATTTAGGGACTAAGTATCCCAAAACACTCCAAAAACCAAAACGAACCCTCCTGGTAAGCCACAATAGCAGAAATAGGTATGGGAGAAGCAGTTAATAGGGGATCGGGGATATAACTCTCAAAACGACCGGCCGGGTCATTACAACGTCGCAACAATATAGCGCTTGGGCTGAAAGGAGCCCTCAAACAACATCAAACAAAGCTAAATTCACGAATCATCCCCCGATTCAAACTTAAAGAACTTGAAACATCCAATTCCGACAACCGATGCCGAAACCAACCAAACCATGTCCGATTGACCCCACATTTTTCACACTTGTCATATTCAACCCTACAGACCTACTCAAACTTTCGGAATTGGGACCGACCCCGATATCAAAAGTCCACTACCGGTCAAAATCTCTAAAACTTTGACTTTCTCCGTTTCAAGCCTAAATGAGCTACATACCTCCAAAACAATATCCGGACATGCCCATATGTCCAAAATCACCTAACGGAACCGACAGAACTCCATTCCAGAGTCGGCTTCACACAGTTTCGACTGTGGTCCAAATCCTAAGGGTTAAACCTCTATTTAGGGACTAAGTATTCCAAAACACTCCAAAAACTAAAACGAACCCTCCCGACAAGACACAATAGCAGAAATAGGTATGAGAGAAGCAGTTAATAAGGGATCGGGGCTATAACTCTCGAAACGACCGGCCGGGTCATTACGATGTCGCAACGATATAGCGCTTGGGCTGAAAGGAGCCCTCAAACAACATCAAAGAATGTTAAATTCACGAATCATCCCCCTGATTCAAACTTAAAGAACTTGAAACTTCCAATTCCGACAACCGATGCCGAAACAAACCAAACCATGTCCGATTGACTCCAAATTTTGCACACATGTCATATTCAACCCTACGGACCTACTCCAACTTCCAGAATTGGGACCGTCCCCGATATCAAAAAGTCCACTACCGGTCAAAATCTCCAAAACTTTGACTTTCGCCATTTCAAGACTAAATGAGCTACAGACCTCCGAAATACTATCCGGACATGCCCATAAGTCCAAAATCACCTTACGGAGCTAACGGAACTCCATTCCAGAGTCGGCTTCACATAGTTCCGACTGTGGTCCAGATCCTAAGGCTTAAACCTCTATTTAGGGACTAAGTATTCCAAAACACTCCAAAAACCAAAACGAACCCTCCCGGCAAGACACAATAGCAGAAATAGGTATGAGAGAAGCAGTTAATAAGGGATTGGGGCTATAACTCTCGAAACGACCGTCCGGGTCATTACAACATCGCAACGATATAGCACTTGGGCTGAAAGGAGCCCTCAAAACACATCAAACAATGCAAAATTCACGAATCCTCTCCCGATTCAAACTTAAAGAACTTGAAACTTCCAATTCCGACAACCGATGCCAAAACCAACCAAACCACGTCCGATTGACTCCAAATTTTGCACACATGTCATATTCAGTCCTACGGACCTACTCCAATTTCCGGAATTGGGACCGACCCCGATATCAAAAAGTCCACTACCGGTCAAAATCTCCAAAACTTTGACTTTCGCCATTTCAAGCCTAAATGAGCTACAGACCTCCAAAACACTATGCGGACATGCCCATAAGTCCAAAATCACCATACGGAGCTAACGAAACTCCATTCCAGTGTCGGCTTCACATAGTTCCGACTGCGGTCCAAATCCTAAGACTTAAACCTCCATTTAGGGACTAAGTATCCCAAAACACTCCAAAAACCAAAACAAACCCTCCTGGTAAGCCACAATAATAGAAATAGGTAAGGGAGAAGCAGTTAATAGGGGATCGGGGATATAACTCTCAAAACGACCGGCCGGGTCATTACAACGTCGCAACGATATAGCGCTTGGGCTGAAAGGAGCCCTCAAACAACATCAAACAACGCTAAATTCACGAATCATCCCCCGATTCAAACATAAAGAACTTGAAACTTCCAATTCCGACAACCGATGCCGAAACCAACCAAACCATGTCCGATTGACCCCAAATTTTACACACATGTCATATTCAACCTTACGAACCTACTCAAATTTCCGGAATTGGGACCGACCCCGATATCAAAAAGTCCACTACCGGTCAAAATCTCCAAAACTTTGACTTTCTCCATTTCAAGCCTAAATGATCTACATACCTCCAAAACACTATCCGGACATGCCCATAAGTCCAAAATCACCTAACGGAATCGACAGAACTCCATTCCAGAGTCGGCTTCACACAGTTTCGACTATGGTCCAAATCCTAAGGCTTAAACCTCTATTTAGGGACTAAGTATCCCAAAACACTCCAAAAACCAAAACGAACCCTCCCGGCAAGACACAATAGTAGAAATAGGTATGAGAGAAGCAGATAATAAGGGATCGGGGCTATAACTCTCGAAACGACTGGCCGAGTCATTACAACGTCTCAACGATATAGCGCTTGGGCTGAAAGGAGCCCTCAAACCACATCAAACAACGCTAAATTCACGAATCATCCCCCGATTCAAACTTAAAGAGCTTGAAACTTCTAATTCCGACAACCGATGCCGAAACCAACCAAATCATGTCCGATTGACTCCAAATTTTGTACACATGTCATATTCAACCCTACGGACCTACTCCAACTACCGGAATTGGGACCGACCCCGATATCAAAAAGTCCACTATCGGTCAAAATCTCCAAACCTTTGACTTTCTCCATTTCAAGCCTAAATGAGCTACAGACCTCCAAAACACTATCCGGACATGCCCATAAGTCCAAAATCACCTAACGGAACCGACGGAACTCCATTCCAGAGTCAGCTTCACACAGTTTCGACTGTGGTCCAAATCCTAAGGCTTAAACCTCTATTTAGGGACTAAGTATTCCAAAACACTCCAAAAACCAAAACGAACCATCCCGGCAAGACACAATAGCAGAAATAGGTATGAGAGAAGCAGTTAATAAGGGATCGAGGCTATAACTCTCGAAATGACCGGCCGGGTCATTACGACATCGCAACGATATAGCGCTTGGGCTGAAAGGAGCCCTCAAACAACATCAAATAATGCTAAATTCACGAATCATCCCCCGATTCAAACTTAAAGAACTTGAAACTTCCAATTCCGACAACCGATGCCGAAACCAACTAAACCACGTCCGATTGACTCCAAATTTTGCACACATGTCATATTCAACCCTACGGACCTACTCCAACTTCCGGAATTGGGACCGACCCTGATATCAAAAAGTCCACTACCGGTCAAAATCTCTAGAACTTTGACTTTCGCCATTTCAAGCCTAAATGAGCTACAGACCTCCAAAACACTATCCGGACATGCCCATAAGTCCAAAATCACCTAACAGAGCTAACGGAACTCCATTCCAGAGTCGGCTTCACATAGTTCCGACTGTGGTCCAAATCCTAAGTCTTAAACATCCATTTAGGGACTAAGTATCCCAAAACACTCCAAAAACCAAAACGAATCCTCCTGGTAAGCCACAATAGCAGAAATAGGTATGGGAGAAGCAGTTAATAGGGGATCGGGGATATAACTCTCAAAACGACCGGCCGGGTCATTACAACGTCGCAACAATATAGCGCTTGGGCTGAAAGGAGCCCTCAAACAACATCAAACAACGCTAAATTCATGAATCATCCCTCGATTCAAACTTAAAGAACTTGAAACATCCAATTCCGACAACCGATGCCGAAACCAACCAAACCATGTCCGATTGACCCCACATTTTTCACACTTGTCATATTCAACCCTACAGACCTACTCAAACTTCCGGAATTGGGACCGACCCCGATATCAAAAGTCCACTACCGGTCAAAATCTCTAAAACTTTGACTTTCTCCATTTCATGCCTAAATGAGCTACATACCTCTAAAACACTATCCGGACATGCCCATAAGTCCAAAATCACCTAACGGAACTGACGGAACTCCATTCCAGAGTCGGCTTCACACAGTTTCGACTGTGGTCCAAATCCTAAGGCTTAAACCTCTATTTAGGGACTAAGTATCCCAAAACACTCCAAAAACCAAAATGAACCCTCCCGGCAAGACACAATAGCAGAAATAGGTATGAGAGAAGCAGTTAATAGGGGATCGGGGCTATAACTCTCGAAACGACCGGCCGGATCATTACAACGTCGCAACGATATAGCGTTTGGGCTGAAAGGAGCCCTCAAACCACATCAAACAATGCTAAATTCACGAATCATCCCCCGATTCAAACTTAAAGAACTTGAAACTTCCAATTCCGACAACCGATGCCGAAACCAACCTAACCACGTCCGATTGACTCCAAATTTTGCACACATGTCACATTCAACCCTACGGAGCTACTCCAACTTCCGGAATTGGGACCGACCCCGATATCAAAAAGTCCACTATCGGTCAAAATCTCCAAACCTTAGACTTTCTCCATTTCAAGCCTAAATGAGCTACAGACCTCCAAAACACTATCCGGACATGCCCATAAGTCAAAAATCACCTAACGGAACCGACAGAACTCCATTCCAGAGTCGGCTTCACACAGTTTCGACTGTGGTCCAAATCCTAAGGGTTAAACCTCTATTTAGGGACTAAGTATTCCAAAACACTCCAAAAACTAAAACGAACCCTCCCGACAGGACACAATAGCAGAAATAGGTATGAGAGAAGCAGTTAATAAGGGATCGGGGCTATAACTCTCGAAACGACCGGCCGGGTCATTACGACATCGCAACGATATAGCGCTTGGGCTGAAAGGAGCCCTCAAACAACATCAAATAATGCTAAATTCACGAATCATCCCCCGATTCAAACTTAAAGAACTTGAAACTTCCAATTCCGACAACCGATGCCGAAACCAACTAAACTACGTCCGATTGACTCCAAATTTTGCACACATGTCATATTCAACCCTACGGACCTACTCCAACTTCCGGAATTGGGACCGACCCCGATATCAAAAAGTCCACTACCGGTCAAAATCTCCAAAACTTTGACTTTCGCCATTTCAAGCCTAAATGAGCTACAGACCTCCAAAACACTATCCGGACATGCCCATAAGTCCAAAATCACCTTACAGAGCTAACGGAACTCCATTCTAGAGTCGGCTTCACACAGTTTCGACTGTGGTCCAAATCCTAAGGGTTAAACCTCTATTTAGGGACTAAGTATTCCAAAACACTCCAAAAACTAAAATGAACCCTCCCGACAGGACACAATAGCAGAAATAGGTATGAGAGAAGCAGTTAATAGGGGATCGGGGCTATAACTCTCGAAACGACCTGCCGGATCATTACAACGTCGCAATGATATAGCGTTTGGGCTGAAAGGAGCCCTAAAACCACATCAAACAATGCTAAATTCACGAATCATCCCCCGATTCAAACTTAAAGAACTTGAAACTTCCAATTCCGACAACCGATGCCGAAACCAACCAAACCACGTCCGATTGACTCCAAATTTTGCACACATGTCACATTCAACCCTACGGAGCTACTCCAACTTCCGGAATTGGGACCGACCCCGATATCAAAAAGTCCACTATCGGTCAAAATCTCCAAACCTTTGACTTTCTCCATTTCAAGCCTAAATGAGCTACAGACCTCCAAAACACTATCCGGACATGCCCATAAGTCCAAAATCACCTAACGGAACCGACGGAACTCCATTCCAGAGTCGGCTTCACACAGTTTCGACTGTGGTCCAAATCCTAAGGGTTAAACCTCTATTTAGGGACTAAGTATTCCAAAACACTCCAAAAACTAAAACGAACCCTCCCGACAGGACACAATAGCAGAAATAGGTATGAGAGAAGCAGTTAATAAGGGATCGGGGCTATAACTCTCGAAATGACCGGCCGGGTCATTACGACATCGCAACGATATAGCGCTTGGGCTGAAAGGAGCCCTCAAACAACATCAAATAATGCTAAATTCACGAATCATCCCCCGATTCAAACTTAAAGAACTTGAAACTTCCAATTCCGACAACCGATGCCGAAACCAACCAAAACATGTCCGATTGACTCCAAATTTTGTACACATGTCATATTCAACCCTACGGACCTACTCCAACTACCGGAATTGGGACCGACTCCGATATCAAAAAGTCCACTATCGGTCAAAATCTCCAAACCTTTGACTTTCTCCATTTCAAGCCTAAATGAGCTACAGACCTCCAAAACACTATCCGGACATGCCCATAAGTCCAAAATCACCTTACAGAGCTAACGGAACTCCATTCTAGAGTCGGCTTCACATAGTTCCGACTGTGGTCCAAATCCTAAGGCTGAAACCTCTATTTAGGGACTAAGTATTCCAAAACACTCCAAAAACCAAAACGAACCCTCCCGGCAAGACACAATAGCAGAAATAGGTATAAGAGAAGCAGTTAATAAGAGATCGAGGCTATAACTCTCAAAATGACCGGCCGGGTCATTACGACATCGCAACGATATAGCGCTTGGGCTGAAAGGAGCCCTCAAACAACATCAAATAATGCTAAATTCACGAATCATCCCTCGATTCAAACTTAAAGAACTTGAAACTTCCAATTCCGACAACCGATGCCGAAACCAACTAAACTACGTCCGATTGACTCCAAATTTTGCACACATGTCATATTTAACCCTACGGACCTACTCCAACTTCCGGAATTGGGACCGACCCCGATATCAAAAAGTCCACTACCGGTCAAAATCTCCAAAACTTTGACTTTCGCCATTTCAAGCCTAAATGAGCTACAGACCTCCAAAACACTATCCGGACATGCCCATAAGTCCAAAATCACCTTACAGAGCTAACGGAACTCCATTCTAGAGTCGGCTTCACATAGTTCCGACTGTGGTCCAAATCCTAAGGCTGAAACCTCTATTTAGGGACTAAGTATTCCAAAACACTCCAAAAACCAAAACGAACCCTCCCGGCAAGACACAATAGCAGAAATAGGTATGAGAGAAGCAGTTAATAAGGGATTGGGGCTATAACTCTCGAAACGACCGGCCGGGTTATTACGACGTCGCAACGATATAGCGCTTGGACTAAAAGGAGCCCTCAAACAACATCAAACAACGCTAAATTTACGAATCATCCCCCGATTCAAACTTAAAGAACTTGAAACTTCCAATTCCGACAACCGATGCCAAAACCAACCAAACCACGTCCGATTGACTCCAAATTTTGCACACATGTCATATTCAACCCTACGGACCTACTCCAACTTTCAGAATTAGGACCGACCCCGATATCAAAAAGTCCACTACCGGTCAAAATCTCCAAAACTTTGACTTTCGCCATTTCAAGATTAAATGAGCTACAGACCTCCAAAACACTATCCGGACATGCCCATAAGTCCAAAATCACCTTACGGAGCTAACAGAACTCTATTCCAGAGTCGGCTTCACATAGTTCTGACTGAGGTCCAAATCCTAAGGCTTAAACCTCCATTTAGGGACTAAGTATCCCAAAACACTCCAAAAACCAAACCAAACCCTCCTGGCAAGCCATAATAGTAGAAATAGGTATGGGAGAAGCAGTTAATAGGGGATCGGGGTTATAACTCTCGAAACGACTGGCCGGGTCATTACAACGTCACAATGATATAGCGCTTGGGCTGAAAGGAGCCCTCAAACCACATCAAACAACGCTAAATTCACGAATCATCCCCCGATTCAAACTTAAAGAACTTGAAACTTCCAATTCCGACAACCGATGCCGAAACCAACCAATCCATGTCCGATTGACTCCAAATTTTGTACACATGTCATATTCAACCCTACGGACCTACTCCAACTTCCGAAATTGGGACCGACCCCGATATCAAAAAGTCCACTATCGGTCAAAATCTCCAAACCTTTGACTTTCTCCATTTCAAACCTAAATGAGCTACAGACCTCCAAAACACTATCCGGACATGCCCATAAGTCCAAAATCACCTAACGGAACCGATGGAACTCCATTCTAGAGTCGGCTTCACACAGTTTCGACTGTGGTCCAAATCCTAAGGCTTAAACCTCTATTTAGGGTCTAAGTATTCCAAAACACTCCAAAAACCAAAACGAACCCTCCTGGCAAGACACAATAGCAGAAATAGGTATGAGAGAAGCAGTTAATAAGGGATCGAGGCTATAACTGTCGAAACGACCGGCCGGGTCATTACGACGTCGCAACGATATAGCGCTTAGGCTGAAAGGAGCCCTCAAACAACATCAAACAATGCTAAATTCACGAATCATCCCCCGATTCAAACTTAAAGAATTTGAAACTTCCAATTCCGACAACCGATGCCGAAACCAACTAAACCACGTCCGATTGACTCCAAATTTTGCACACTTGTCATATTCAACCCTACGGACCTAATCCAACTTCCGGAATTGGGACCGACCCCGATATCAAAAAGTCCACTACCGGTCAAAATCTCCAAAACTTTGACTTTTGCCATTTCAAGCCTAAATGAGCTACAGACCTCCAAAACACTATCCGGACATGCCCATAAGTCCAAAATCACCTTACGGAGCTAATGGAACACCATTCCAGAGTCGGCTTCACATAGTTCCGACTGTGGTCCAAATCCTAAGGCTTAAACCTCTATTTAGGGACTAAGTATTCCAAAACACTCCAAAAACCAAAACGAACCCTCCCGGCAAGACACAATAGCAGAAATAGGTATGAGAGAAGCAGTTAATAAGGGATCGGGGCTATAACTCTCGAAACGACCGGCCGGGTCATTACGACATTGCAACGATATAGCGCTTGGGCTGAAAGGAGCCCTCAAACAACATCAAACAATGCTAAATTCATGAATCATCCCCCGATTAAAACTTAAAGAACTTAAAACTTCCAATTCTGACAACCGATGCCGAAACCAACCAAACCTCGTCCGATTGACTCCAAATTTTGCACACATGTCATATTCAACCCTACGGACCTACTCTAACTTTCAGAATTGGGGCCGACCCCGATATCAAAAAGTCCACTACCGATCAGAATCTCCAAAACTTTGACTTTCGCCATTTCAAGCCTAAATGAGCTACAGACCTCCAAAACACTATCCGGACATGCCCATAAGTCCAAAATCACCTTACAGAGCTAACGGAACTCCATTCTAGAGTCGGCTTCACATAGTTCCGACTGTGGTCCAAATCCTAAGGCTGAAACCTCTATTTAGGGACTAAGTATTCCAAAACACTCCAAAAACCAAAACGAACCCTCCCGGCAAGACACAATAGCACAAATAGGTATGAGAGAAGCAGTTAATAAGGGATTGGGGCTATAACTCTCGAAACGACCGGCCGGGTTATTACGACGTCACAACGATATAGCGCTTGGGCTGAAAGGAGCCCTCAAACCACATCAAACAACGCTAAATTCACGAATCATCCCCCGATTCAAACTTAAAGAACTTGAAACTTCCAATTCTGACAACCGATGCCGAAACCAACCAAACCATGTTCGATTAACCCCAAATTTTGCACACATGTCATATTCAACCCTACGGACATACTCAAACTTCCGGAATTGGGACCGATCCGATATAAAAAAGTCCACTACCGGTCAAAATCTTCAAAACTTTGACTTTCTCCATTTTAAGCCTAAATGAGCTACATACCTCCAAAACACTATCCGGACATGCCCATAAGTCCAAAATCACCTAACGGAACCGACGGAACTCCATTCCAGAGTCGGCTTCACACAGTTTCGATTGTGGTTTAAATCCTAAGGCTTAAACCTCTATTTAGGGACTAAGTATCCCAAAACACTCCAAAAACCAAAACAAACCCTCCCGGCAAGACACAATAGTAGAAATAGGTATGAGAGAAGCAGTTAATAAGGGATCGGGGCTATAACTCTCGAAACGACCGGCCAAGTCCTTACAATGCCGCAACGATATAGCGCTTGGGCTGAAAGGAGCCCCTCCGGAATCTGCACACCCCTAGTGAGTGCAGGTACCTATTGAGTGTGAGTAGTGAAGGATGAGAGCCGAGTGATTTGAGCTATTTTGACGAGTTGAGTGACTGTTGCCCTAAAAGGTTGTACTTGCTTTTTCATTTGTCGTTGCACTTAGTTGCTATCTGTCATTGTTGTAAAATATTTGGAAGATTCTATATCCGATTACCTGAACTTCAACTGTATAAAACTGATTGCACTTAAATTGCCGGATGTGAAAGCATGCTATTCTTTGCTAGAATTATTCAAAATGAACTGTAATTGTATAGCTCGTCATTGCTTCTTAGTTCCTTATTTATTTTTGTTACTTGCTGAGTTGGTTGTACTCATGCTACACCCTGAACTTTATGTGCAGATCCAAGTGTGTTTGATCACGGAGGTCGTTGAGTTCGTGCACGATCGAGTACCGGAGACTACGAGGTAGCTGCCGGCGTCCGCAGACTTTGTCTCTCCTTCTATGTTTTTTTCTTTTCTGTATTGATACTTAGACACCTTTTTTATTAGATTGGATATCTAGATGCTCATGACTTGGTGACACCCCGATGTTTAGGGCTATCTTTCTGCATTTCATTTTGAATTCAACTCCGTTTTTTGTAAACATTGCTGGTATGAAAAAGCTTTGAATTATCCTTTTTATGAAATATTGAAGTTTTTTGAAAGGTTGGATTTCCTAGTACCATCGATAGGAGCCATCACTACAGGTTAGAGTTTTGGGTCGTGACAAGTTGGTATCAGAGCCTAGGTTACATAGGTCTCACGAGTCATGAGCAGGTTTAGTAGAGTCTTGTGGATCGGTATGGAGACGTCTGTACTTATCTTCAAGAGGTTGCCGAACCCTTAGGAAATTTCACATTCTCTAATTCTTGTCGTGCGAATCTTTTGATTCTGGTAACTAAAATTTTTGTTGTTCTAATTCTCTCACAGATGGTAAGGATGCGTACTAAGGGCAGAATGGACAGCCATTGGTACCACCAGTCAGGGCCGCAAAAGGTCGAGGTCGCGGTAGAGGCCGCGGTAGGGGCAAATGTGCAACTCGTACCGCAACTAGGACAGCATCTGTAGATTCGCCAGTTGCCCCAGTTCAGGAGTAGGCTCCAGTTGTTGATGAGCCTGCGGGACAAGCTCAGGCACCACCCATGCCCATTGTGATTCCAGCCCTTCAGGAGGCCTTAGCTCAGGTTCTGACCGCGTGTACCAGTCTTGTTCAGGCGGTCTCTATTCCGGCCGTAGCAGCTACTTCTCAGGCCATGAGAGGTGCTCAGACTCCCTCCACCCGCACACCAGAGCAGGTCATATAGGGACTCCAGACACCGGGGGCACCACCAGCGCAATCGGTTTTAGCTGCTCAGGACTGTGTAGTTCCTGTCGTGCTTGATAATGAGCAACGTAGATTGGAGAGGTTTGGGAGACTCCAGCCTACATCTTACAGTAGTACCGAGGGAGAGGATGCATAGGGCTTCTTAGACAGGTGACAGAGGATACTCCGTACAACAGGTATTCTAGAGACCAGTGGGGTCTCGTTCCCTACTATGCAGTTCTCTGGGGCTGCCTTCAGTTGGTGGGAGGCTTACTAAAGGTGTAGGCCAGTCGGCGCAACACCCCTTACCTGGCAGCAGTTCTTTGGTCTATTCCTGGAGAAGTTCGTGCCTCAGTCCCATAGAGAGGAGCTGCGCAAGCAGTTCGAGAAGCTTCGTCAGGGTGATATGTCCGTGACTTAGTATGAAATGAGATTTTTAGAGTTGGACCATCATACTATCTGGTTGGTTCCTACAGATAGGGAGAGGATCAGGAGGTTCATAGATCGCCTCACTTTTCAGCTGCGATTTCTTATGAGAAGAGAGAGAGTATCTGGTGCTACTTTTGATGAGGTTGTCGACATTGCTCATCAGATTGAGATGGTTCGCAGCTAGGAGCGGGTCGATAGGTTGTCCAAGAGGCCTCGTGGTCAGGGTGGATTTAACGGTGTTCCTTATGGGGGTCAGTTCCACCATGGTAGAGGTCGTCTTTTCAGACATGCTCAGACGGCTTGCCCAGTTCATCGTGGTGCATCATCTGGCCATGTTTCACAAAATTATCAACATGGCCATTCATCTCTCAGTGCTCTCCCAGCTCAGAGTTCGTCCCGTGCTCCATCAGGTCAGGGCTTGTCTATGTCGGGTCCTTCTACCAGTTATCCGGTGCCTGAGGATCCCTTCAGTCCCCATCACCAGAGCTGGGGAGTTGCTATAAGTATGGAGAGTTTGGTCACATGAGGAGGCAGTGTCCCCGCCTAGTGGGAGGTCCAGCTCAGCAGAGGATCCAGTCTATGACATCAACACCGGTTTCTCTACCACCCGTCCAGCCAGATCGAGGTGGGGCTTAGTTAGTTAGGAGTCGCCCGAGAGAGGGAGGCCAATTAGGGAGTGGCCAGGCTCGTTTCTATGCTTTTCCTGCCAGACCAGATGCCATTGCTTCAGATGCTGTGATTACAGGTATTGTCTCAGTTTGCCACAGAGATGCCTATGTATTATTTGACCCTAGTTCCACTTATTCATATGTGTCTTCGTATTTCGCTCATTTTCTGGATATGCCCCGTGAGTCTCTAATTTCATTTGTTCATGTATGTACTATGCGATACAATTATTGTGGACCTTGTATATCGGTCATGTGTGGTGACTATTGGGGGTCTGGGGACCAGAGTAGATATTTTGCGTCTTAGTATGGTCAATTTTAATATGATATTGGGTGTGGATTGGTTGTCTTCATGTCATGATGTTTTAGATTGTCACGCTAAGACCGTGACGTTGGCGATGCCGGGGTTGCTGAGGATTGAGTGGAGCGGCTCTATAGACTATATTCCCAGTAGAGTGATTTCATACTTGAAGGCTCAGCGGATGGTTGAGAAGGGTTGTCTATCTTATCTAGCCTTTGTGAGGGATGTTAGTGCAGAGACCCCTGCTATTGATTCTGTTCCGGTGGTGCGACAGTTTTCGGATGTGTTTTCTGCAGACTTGTCGGGCATGCTGCCCAACAGGGATATTGATTTCGGTATTGATTTGGTGCCGGGCACTCAGCTCATTTCTATTCCACCGTATCGTATGGCACCAACGGAGTTGAAGGAATTGAAGGAGCAACTTCAAGAACTCCTTGATAAGGGGTTTATTCGACCTAGCATGTCACCTTGGGGGTGCACCAGTTCTATTTGTAAATAAGAAGAATGGTACTATGAGAATGTGTATTGATTACAGGTAGTTGAACAAGGTCACAATCATGAACAAGTATCCATTGCCGCGTATTGATGATTTGTTTGACCAGCTTCGGGGAGCGAGGGTATTCAGGTGGATCCGAAGAAGATAGAGGCAGTGCAGAGTTGGCCCAGACTTATCCTGTCCATGACCTTGAGTTAGCAGCTATTGTTCACGCCTTGAAGATTTGACGGGACTATTTGTATGGGGTCCATTGTGAGATTTACACTAATCATCGGAGTTTGCAGCATTTGTTCAAACAGAAGGATCTTAACTTGCGTTAGTGGAGGTGGTTGGAGCTTCTTAAAGACTATGATATCATCATTTTGTACTATCCCGGGAAGTCCAATGTGGTGGTCGATGCCTTGAGTCACCGAGCGGAGAGTTTGTGGAGCTTAGCATATCTTCCAACAGCAGAGAGGACGTTGGCGTTGGATGTTCAGGATATAGGTAGCCAGTTTGTTAGATTGGATATTTCTGAGCCGAGTCGAGTATTGGCTTGTGTGGTCTCTCAGTCTTCTAATTAGGATTGTATCAGGGAGCGTCAGTATGATGAACCCCATCTGCTTGTCCTTAAGGACACGGTCCAGCACGGTGATGCTAAGAAGGTCACTATTGGGGATGATGGTGCATTGAGGATGCAGGGCAGGCTATGTGTGCCCAATGTAGATGGTTTGTGTGAGCTGATTCTCCAGGAGGCTCACAGTTCGCGGTATTTTATTCATCTAGGTTTTGCGAAGATGTAACAGGACTTGAGACAACATTACTGGCAGAGGAGAATGAAGAAGGACATAGTGGAGTATGTGCCTCAATGCTTAAATTGCCAACAGGTGAAGTATGAGCATTAGTGACCAGGTGGGTTGCTTCAGAAGTTAGAGATTCCAGAGTAAAAATGGGAGCGAATCACTATGGATTTCGTTGTTTGACTTCCACGGACTCAGCGGAAGTTTGATGCAGTTTCGGTGATTGTGGATAGGCTGACCAACTCAGCTCATTTCATTCCTGTGATGACTACCTATTATTCCGAGAAACTGGCTCGAGTGTATATCAGCGAGATCGTCAGGCTTCATGGCATACCGGTATCTATCATCTCTCACCGGGGTACGCAATTTACATCATGATTATGGAGGGTCGTACAGCATGAGTTGGGTACTCGAGTGGAGTTGAGCACAATATTTCACCCTCAGACGGACGGATAGTCCGAGCGCACTATTCAAATATTAGAGGATATGCTCCGTGCGTGTGTGATGAAGTTTGGAGGTATGTGGATCCGTTCTTGCCTCTAGCGGAATTTGCTTACAACACTAGTTACCAGTAGAGCATCCAGATGGCACTGTATGAAGCTCTGTATCGTAGGCGGTGTAGGTCTTCGGTGGGTTGGTTCGAGCCGGACGAGGCTAGATTATTGGGTACATACTTGGTTCAGGATGCTCTGGAGAAGGTTAAGGTAATTCAGGATAGACAACGTACAGCCCTCTCCAGACAAAATAGTTATGCGGATCACAAGGTTCGCGCTGTTGCATTCATGGTTGGGGAGCGGGTCTTGCTCAGGATTTCTCCTATGAAGGGCGTTATGAGGTTCGAGAAGAAGGGCAAGCTGAGCCCAAGGTCATTGGTCCCTTTGAGGTGTTGCGGTGAGTTGGGGAGGTTTCTTATGGCTTGATTTACCTAATAGTCTAGCAGGCATTCACCCTGTATTCCATGTTTCTATGCTTCGGAATTATCACGGTGATCCGTCTCACGTGTTGGATTTCAGCTCAGTCCAGTTGGACAAGGATTTATCTTATGTTAAGGAGCTGGTGGCAATCTTGGATAGGCAGGTTCAAAAGCTGAGGTCAAAGCATATTGCTTGTGTGAAGGTTTAGTGGAGGGGCCGGTCGGTCTAGGAGGCGACTTGGGAGACCGAGCATGATATGCGCATCCGTTATCCTCATCTTTGCACCACTTCAGGTATGTCTCTATGCTCATTCGAGGAGGAACAATTATTTTAAGAGGGGGAGGATGTAACGACCCGGTCGGTCATTTTGAGTGTATTAGCCTGATCCCCTATTTTCTGCTTTCCTCTTGTTTGTTCCTGCTTATTTGACTTTATGGGGAGTTTTATTTTTGGTTTCAGAGTGTTTTGGGACACTTAGTCCCTAAAATAGAAGCTTAAGTCTTAGAATTTTTTATCGTAGTCGGAACTGTGTGAACACGACTCCAAAATGTAGTTCTGTCAGTTCTGTTAGCTCCGTTGGGTGATTTTGGACTTAGGAGTGTGTCCAAAATGTGATTTGGATGTCCGTAGTAGAATTAGGCTTGAATTGGCAAAAGTTGAAATTTTGGCAAATTTAGCCGGCAGTGAAAATTTTGATATCGGGGTCGGATTTTGTTTCCGGGAATTGCATCAGGTTCGTGACGTCATTTAGGACCTGTGTGCAAAATTTTCGATCAATCGGATGTGGTTTGATAGATTTTGGCATCATTTGTGGAATTTGGAAATTTAGAAGTTCTGTAGGCTTGAATCCGGGTGTAATCTGTGTTTTGATGTTGTTTTGGGTGATTTGAAGGTTTGACTAAGTTCACATTGGGTTATATGACTAGTTTGTATGTTTGGTTGAGGTCCCGGGGGCCTCGGGTTAATTTCGGGTGGTTAACGGACTTGATTTTGAGTTGATGAAGCAGCTCAAGTGCTGCTGTTACTGGTGTGACTGCACCTGCGGAGTGGGCACCGCAGGTGCGAGCCCGCAGAAGGAGGGAAGAAGCCGCTGAAGTGGCCAAGGATGAGTTGAGCAGAGGTTTCAACTGCAAAGATTTTCCCGCACATGCGATGGCCGCAGAAGCGGGCAGGTGGGCGCAGGAGCAAGATCGAGCCGCAGGTGCGATGGGTTTCCCGCACCTGCGATAGGCGCAGATACGGTCCTTTGATCGCAAAAGCGGAGGCAGCGGGTAAGTGACTTCAGTAGGAGTGGGAATGTTTCCTCTGAAATGGCGTCGTAGGTGCGACAGTAGGTCCGCAGATGCGGAAAAACTGGGCAGAAAAATAGGATTTCGAGGGTTTGATTCCCATTTCGATTTTGGGAATTTAAGAGCTCGGTGTGAGGCGACTTTTCGAAGTTTCTTCAAGAAGATTGTTGGGGTAAGTAATTCTAACTCGGATTGGACTATATTTCATGAATCTATTGCTATTTTCATCATCTAATTAGGGATTTGAGTTATAGATTTGGGGAAAAATGGTAGAAACTTCATAGGCTAAAATTTTGAGTTTTGGAAGGTGATTTGAGGTTGGATTCGAGTAATTATTATATGCTTAGACTCATGAGTGGATGGGTGTTCACATTTTGTGACTTTTGTCGAATTTCGAGACGTGGGCCGGTTTGAGCCTATTTCAGATTTTGGCTTATAATTTCGTATTTTTCTTGTGGAATTGATTCTTTAGGCCTATATTAATATCATACTGCTTGTGGCTAGATTCGGGGCGTTTGGAGATTGATTCGAGGGGCAAAATCATTGCAGAGTAGGATTTTTGAGCTATTTGAGGTAAGTAACAGTTTTAAATCTGGTTTGAGGGTATGAAACCCCGAATTTTGGTATGATGTGATTATTTTGGAGTTGACGCACATGCTAGGTGATGGGCGTGCATCGTGGGGGATTGGGACTTGGTCCGTCCTGTGAGACTGTAAAGTCGAATAGCTTATTGTTAATTACATGTTCCCTCTATCTTCTAGAATTTGACTTCCATTCATGTTAGAAGCCATGCTTAGGCCATATGTTATCACTGTTGGGACCCGCAGTGGTCGAGTACTTGTTGATAAACTACTATTCGCTGTCTTGAACTCAGTCACCGTTCTACTTGCGAGTCATATCTCCGTTTCCTTTTGTCTTTCTTGTTGACACTTGTTATTAACTCTTTTGGCTGATTTGTATGATTTCTGAAAATCGAGAGGGCTGGAGAGTTTAATGGCTGAGATAGAGCCTGAGTGCCGAGCTGTGAGTTATGTGAGGGTATATGGATCGGGTTGCACGCCGCAACGAGCCTTATGGCTATTTAAGGACTGTGGATCGGGTTGCACGCCGCAACGAGCCTTATGAATACTTATATGATTGGGTCGGGCTGCACGCCGCAACGATATGGCGCTTGGGCTGAAAGGAGCCCCTCCGGAGTCGGCACACCCCCAGTGAACGCAGGTACCTATTGAGTGTGAGTACTGAGGGCTGAGATTCGAGTGATTTGAGCTGTTGTGACGAGTTGGGTGACTATTGCCCTGAGAGGCTGTACTTTCTTTTTCATTTGTTGATACACTTAGTTGATATCTATCATTGTTATGAAATTTCTAAAAGATTCTATATCTGATTACCTGAACTTCAACTGTATAAAACTGATTGGACTTAACTACCGGATGTGAAAGCATGTTTATTCTTTGCTGGAATTATTGAAAATGAACGGTAATTGTATAGCTCGTCATTGCTTCTCAGTTCCTTATTTATTTCTGTTACTTACTGAGTTGATTGTACTCATGCTACACCACGCACTTCATGTGCTGATCCAGGTGTGTTTGATCACGGAGGTAGTTGAGTTCGTGCGCGATCGAGTACCGGAGACTACGAGGTAGCTGCCGGCATCCGCAGACCTTGTCTCTCCTTCTATATTTTTTTCTTTTCTGTATTGATACTTAGACACCTTTTTTATTAGACTGGATATCTAGATGCTCATGACTTGGTGACACCTCGATGTTTGGGGCTATCTTTCCGCATTTCATTTTGAAATTAACTCCGTTTTTTCTTTTGTAAACATTGCTGGTATGAAAAAGCTTTGAATTGTCCTTTTTATGAAATATTCAAATATTTTGAAAGGTCGGCTTGACTAGTACCATCGATATGCGCCATCACGAGAGGTTAGAGTTTTGGGTCGTGACAAACAATTAACCTCAATATGTTGAATATCTTCATCGAGGGAAAATCAGCCAACTCATTTAACTTTTCTAGTATCTCCAGCGGCTTGCCACTTCTTACATTGTTCTATATGTTTTTTGTTGATTTTATCTATTATGATTTTAGTTATATTTATAATCCATTGTATGGATTTTCTTATCATAATTCAAAAAAATACTTTCTCATCTCAAATTCAAATAAATCTTATCTCTATATTTTCATAATAAATGTATTAGTTTTTTTGTGAGTAAGCTTATTTAGTCGTTACTTGAAATTCTTTAGTTCTTTTATATTTTTGGGTTTTAATTTTATTAAGATTTCAATTACGTGGTATTATCTTTTATATGGCTTTTCTCATCATAATTGGAAAGAACTTTGTTATCTCAAATTTATTTAAGTCTCATACTTCTATATTTGTTTTTCTTTTTTTGTTTATTATTTACTTGTCATTATTGAATTATTCATTAGTTAGTATTTTTACATTTTCATGTGATGTTCTATTATTTTATCGTTTGAATAAATATGCCTTTTAATATAAAAAAGTATAATAAAAATTTTTCCTAGTCCTGAACAGATAATTTATTTACTTTAATTTTATTGCTAAATAATATTCAGATATTATTTAAATTTGTCAATAATAATTTGAAGTATTATTAAAATACACTCACATTATTTCTATAATATATATATATATATATATATATATATATATATATATATATATATATATATATATATATATATATTATTTAAGATCTTATTTCACTGCTTGCAAATTTTTAAATTTTCAAAGTCATCAAATATGTAATATGTTAAGTAAATTAATTTACTTTATTTTATATTTTAACTTACCCAAAGTATAAATAGTCATTAGTTACCTCAATCTACATCTTTTGTCACGACCCAATTTCTCCTATAGGCCGTGATGACGCTCAACGTCACCGCTAGGCAAGCCAACGGTGAATTAGTCATGTATCTATTCTTTTTAAAACAAAATCCATAGTCGATTTTTTTTTATTAAGCAAATGAGAAGTGAAAAATTTAATAAAATAAAGCAAAAACTAATGAAAGAGCAAATGTAGTGAAATAGATGCTCAAAAGCCATATAGTGTCCACTAGCATGCTTCCAAGATCTGGTGTCACAAGTGTATGAGCAACTAGTAGAATATACAAAACAATAAACTACTGTCTGAAATTGGGTAGACAAAATGTAAATACAAAAGAGAGACTGCGAGTGCTGCAGAATGACCTCAGAAGAGCAGCTTACCACTAAATCTCGGGGTAACGGGGGTGCGCGCCGAGGTGACTGCCAGATGCACCTGCCTTAAATCCTGCATGATTAGTGCAGAAGTGTAGCGTGAGTACATAAATAATATGTACCCAGTAAGTATCCAGTCTAACCTCGAAGAAGTAGTGGAAGGGTCGACATCGACACTTACTATGGGCCAACAATAAAATACAAGAATTTTAAATAGGCATGAGATATGTGAATAATAATAATAACACATTAGCAAGCAGTGAATAAATGATTCTTTAACAAATAGTAAATCCCAAAAATCTTCAACTAACACATACCAACTCCAAATAAAATTCGAGCCAATAAATGAGTTATAACCCCTCAATTCATAAAAATAATATCAAGTGTATTCGGGCTCCAAGCATTAACACGCACGATTTATGCCGAGGTCGTACGACCCGATCCAGAATAATGTGTACACTGCCAAGGGTCAAGGGGCTCGAACCATAGATGCATCTATTATACTTCCGAGGCATTCGGACCGCTCCACAAGAAGAGAGAATACTCTATGAACAAATAATTTAAAAGTTGTTACAAGACTAATACACACAGAAGTACAATTTCCATTAACGGTCAAGTAACCTGCCAAAACTCAAAGTAAGTGAAATTCGGTCTTTACGAATCCTTTATCAAGTTTCAATATAATTTAGGCACTTAAATTAACAAGTAGAGTGCAAACAATACAAGTATTTTATGATTTGGGTCCTAAAACTTGTAACGATCAAGAATTAACGCCTCGTTCAGTGACTTAATATCACAGGCAGCTTCGTAATATGCATTATGACCTGCGGGTGAGGTCGAGTTTGATTTTAGGAAGATTCAGAATTAAATTAAAAGAATAATTCTTATTTAGAAGCTTAAATGGAAAGAGTTGACTTTTAAACAAAAGATCCCATAATGGAATTTTGATGATGGCAATAGCTTCGTACGATGATTTTGGACTTAGGAGTATATTCGTATTTGGATTTGGAAGTCCGTAGGACAATTCGACGCATTTTAGCGAAAGTTGGAAAAATAGAAGATTTTGAAAAGTTCGACCGAAGGTTAAATTTTTGATAACGAGGTCGGATTTCGATTCCGGAAATTTGGAATAGCTCCATTATGTCATTTATAACTCGTGTGAAAAATTTGAAGTCATTCCGAATTGATTTGATATATTTCGGCGCAAAATATAGAAGTTGAAAGATTTAAAAACTCATAATTTGATTCGATGCGCGATTCGTAATTTCGGTGTTGTTGACGTGGTTTGAAGCCTTGACTAAGTCCATATTGTATTTTGGGACATGTTGGTATATTTGTTTAAAGTCCCGAGGGCGGGTGGATTCCGGAAGGTTAATGGAGCAAATTGGATTTGAAGGAAGCTGCTGGAAAATGGCAGCAGCTGTTAGAATTGCACCTGTGGAATTTTGGGTGCATGTGCGACCATCACAAAAGAGAGTGAAAGGGAGCTGGGCAAGGTTGATGGAGAAGGCCGCAGAAGCGGCAATTTGTGCGCAGAGGCGCAAGCGCAGATGCGCCTGGCCATCGCAGAAGCGCAAATGGCTCCGCAGGTGTGATGCTTCACCTGGCAGTGGCCTTCACAAAAGCGACTCTGCAGATGCGGCGACTCGTCCGCAGGTGCGAAATGGGACAGAATCATTAAGGACTAAAATTGGTCATTTCGCCATTTTCGTTTTGGATTTTTGGAGCTCGGATTTGGGTGATTCTGGAGCGATTTTTCACAATTTTGGTTGGGGTAAGTGTTCTATATCCTAAAGTGATTATATTTCTTGAATATATGGTTATATTCATCGTTAAATTCAGATTTAAATGGAAGAAATCAAGATTTTTGCAAAATCTTCCAAAAATAAAAATTTAAGATTTGGAAGTCGATTTGTTATTGGAATTCGATAAAATTGGTATGGTTGAACTCGTATCGGAATGGGTGTTTGGATTTCGTGAAAATTATGTTGGGTTCCAAGAGGCGAGCCCCGCGTTGACTTTTGTTGTCTTTTTGGAATAAATTTTTAAGTCGATGTTTTATTATCCGGATTTATTTCCGATAAATTTTAATGAAGTTATACAATTAATTTGGATAGATTTGAGCTGTACGGAGGTCAATTCAAGCAAGAAGGCAATTTTGGAATATCGACATAACTTCAAAAAGGTAAGTATCTTGCCTAACCTTGAGTGGGGAGATTTTTCCCTTAGGGATTGAGTCTTATGTGCAATTTGTGTAATTGAAAACTATGTACGCGAGGTGATGAGTACGTACTTGGTTTATATGTACAAATTACATTGGTTAAGGTCCTTAAATGCCCTTATGTATTAAATTGGAAATTTATTAGCACTTATTAAATCCTTTAATTGTCTTGCCTAAATCCTTATTTTTGTTGGATTTGTTTTTATATGATGATTTGGTGTGATTGCCACCTTGATTTTTATGTGAAATATTATTTTCTTGAGTTGTTCACTCCCGGATATATTTGTTAAGATTTTTGTGCACATTATGGTCGAGCCATGGGCTCCTTATTGTGAAAAATAATGTATTGTTGAATTTTGTGATAAATTGTAAGATTTGAGCACTCGAGGTGCAATTTATGAGATGTGATATTGGCACGTTATATTGTTGGAAAGTTTTGTTCGGATATTTGCACGAGGTTTCTGCCATGCTATTATTATTATTATTATTATTGATTTATGCAAATGCAGTGTGACAAGGCGGGCATATATATATATATATATATATATATATATATATATATATATATATATATATATATATATATATATATATATATATATATATATATGGGTTCGCGCATGTGGCGAGACAAGGTGAAAATATTATTATGCGCGTGCGGCGAGACAAGGCGGGCATTTACATTATTATTATGCATGTGGCAAGACAAGGTGGGCTATGTCGGGAATTGAATTGTGATGACTGTGATAGCCTAGGGGCATTGTTGTTGTTGCATATTTACTTTGGGACTATGAGGCGGTACCTCAGGAGATCCCCCCCCCCCGTCTTGCATATTTACTTTGGGACTACGAGGCGGTACCTCGGGAGATCCCCTGTTGAGCATTTATTTTTGGGACTACGAGACAGTATCTCGGGAGTGCCCTTTTGTTGACATCTCTCTATGGTTGCACTTGCCTTTGGTTATTTTGTATTTCCATGATAGAAAAATCCATGTGAGCTGCCGTGATGTATTATTTGATTTTACTATGTGATTGTATTCCTTGTTGTATTGTGTTGGCTTGGGTTTCTTAGTACGAGACTCTGAAGGTTTATATTCCTGGTTTTTATCGATTTTTGATGACTGAGTTGTTTTCAATAGAAGAAGTTACTATTATGTTTTGAATTAATAAGTTTTACATCCAAAGCAATAGATTATCTGATGTTTTATTTAAATTGAAATGTCATTTTTCTTCACTCCAACTATTTCTAAAATAAACTCATTTCTTTGTTGAATTCTTACTCGGTTTAAAAATGATAACCTTACTTTATTGAAAATAAATTAATCGTGCGGATTTTATGTATAGACATATTTGGCACGAGAGTTATCCATGCGGTTGTGATAGAGACATGGGCACGAGGTGCCGTGAAAATACGAAAGTGGGCTGAGACCCGTATTTTTATGATTATGAGATGAGGTGTCACAATGTGACTTTTATTTGCAAGGATTATATTCGAAATAATATCTATTTGAAGGAATTATATTAGAAAGAGATTTATTTGAAAGAATTTTATTATGAAGAGTATTATTTGAGAAGCATATAGGCGAAAGATTTATATTTGAAGGACTTGATTTAATTGGTTGTACTTATATTTATTATTTGTTGAGCAATATTTATAGTGTTCTTGTTGCCCTGCTGTGTATATCACTGGTTGATTATTGTTGCCATCATTGTTATTTGTTTCCTATTATTTTTGTATACTATATTGCACAGGTTATTATACTAGTGAGTGTCTTGACTGTACCTCGTCACTACTCTACTGAGGTTAGTCTTGACACTTACTGGGTACTGACTGTGGTGTACTCCTACTACACTTCTGTACATTTTTGTGCAGAGTCAGGTATTGGAGATATCAGACTCGGACAGAGTTAGTGTGTTGATCGCAAGGATTCAAGGTAGAGTTGCTTGGTCATCGCAGTCCCTTTGGAACCTATCCATTTTATTGTACTGTAAACTCTTATTCAAACAATATTGTATATTCGATCTTTGAGATCATTGCATGTATTCAGTTAGAGTTTGTGACTCAGTATTACCAGTCATGGGAAGGTGTTATAATTATTTCCGTTGTTGGTTTAAAAAAAATATCTTGAATTGTAATTGTAATCAGCTTACCTAGTCTTAGAGATTAAGTACCATCACGACGCCTGTGGTGGCATTTTGGGTCGTGACAAAACTATCCGGACTTAAGCATAATTAGTAGCTACGTACGGATTCTCATCACCTCGTGCGTGCGTAGCCCCCACAATTAGAAGCAAATAGTAATTTAAAATACCTATGGGATAAACTTCCTCTTACAAGGTTAGGCAAGAGACTTACCTCGTCTCAAAGCTCACTTTCCGGCCCACAAATTCACTCTAAGGCCTCAACTTGGTGCCGAACAATCCGAAGCTAGCCAAATATTATATAAATTAATCAATATGGACTCAAAAGTCAATAATTTAGCTAGTAGAGTAATTACCCAACCCAAATTGGAAGATTCCCAAAATTCATCCCCAGGCCCACGTGCCCGGATTTCGGAAATTTTGAAGATAAATGTTACCCATAACCTCACAAACCCAAATATATAATTTTCACCCAATTCCATAATTATTTTTGTGGTTAAATCTCATTTTTATCAAAACCTATATTTTTCAAATAAACCGACAATTTCTTCACTATATAGAAATTACTTACCTCAAAATGGTAGGTGAAAACCCCTCTTCAAAGAGCTCCAACATCGCCCAAGAGATGAAAGAAATGAGCCAAAATAGCCTAAATCTCGACTTAAATGCACCCTTTCTGCCTAGCGGTTTTACGCACCTGCGGAAGTATCTCCGCTTATGCAGGACCGCTCCTGCGGTTGATTGTCCTCATCTGCGGAACACGCACGAGCCACGACCAGCCGCACTTGTGGCCAAGTCTCGCATCTGCAAGCCCGCTTCTGTGGCTCGCCTCGCGCACCTGCGACCATGTCCAGGCTTCCCCACTCCGCATCTGCGAACCCTTTCATCGCAGAAGTGAGGTCGCTTCTGCAGAAATCCTTCACTTCTGTGGACCTCACTGACTCCCCTCCATTCCACTTCTGTGAACAAGACGATGCACCTACGGTGCCAATCCTACGGCCATTCCCACCGCAGGTGTGAACACACCAGATTCCAACCACCTTCAACTCTTATCCAAAGGGAAATCAAGCTCCGTCGACCCTCCAAATCCTACACGGGGCTCCGGGGCCTTGACCAAACATACCAACAAGTTCGTAAACCTAAAACGGACTTGTTCGAACCCTTTGAATGTGTAAAGCAACATCAAAACTAAGAATCACACTCCAAAACTAAATCGAATCAACTTATGAACTTCAAGTTCTTCCAACTTGCTCCGAACGCGCCGAATCATACTTAAACTACACAGAATGACACTAAATTTTGCGTGCAAGTCACGATTCACCATCCGAAACTATTCCAATGCTCGAAATCCCAATCGGGCCTCGATAACACAAAATCCTACCTCAAACCAAATTTAAAGAACTTGAAAACCTTCAATACGCCAACTTCCAATATTAAGCGCCGAAACGCTCCCGGGTCATCCGAAACCCGATACGAACATACGCCCAAGTCTAAAATTATCATACGAACCTATTAGGACTGTCAAATCCCGGTTTCGAAATCATTTACTAAAAATGTTGGCCCAAGTCAAACTTAACCCTTTTAAGCCAATATTAAGGAACTAAGTATTCCGGTTTCAACCCGAACCCTTCAAACCCGAATACCATCCTCGCAAGTCATAAAATAGTAAAAGTACATACGGGGAGTCTTGTTTAGGGGAACGGGGATCTAAAAATCAAAATGACCTGTCAGGTCGTTACATCGTTTTTAAAATTTTTATTTTTGTTTATATTATAATTTTTTTTAATATGTCACATCAATATTTCTAGTGAAATATAAAAGAGAACCGATGAGTGGATCTCTCTATAAGTAAAATTTAGTTAAAATATTTTTAGATTTTATCTGTCATGCCCCAAACCTAGGGAAGCGAGACCGGCACCTGATGCCTCATTTAACCGAGCGTACCAACCTGAGATGGAGGACTCTCAATATACAATGTCATACTTTGGCC
The DNA here is from genome assembly GCF_000390325.3 of Nicotiana tomentosiformis. Taxonomy (NCBI): domain Eukaryota; kingdom Viridiplantae; phylum Streptophyta; class Magnoliopsida; order Solanales; family Solanaceae; genus Nicotiana; species Nicotiana tomentosiformis. The sequence continues at coordinate 15,218,768 of NC_090814.1, read as the reverse complement.
ATAGGGCTACATAGCAAGACAATTTGTGAAACAAAATATAAAATTGAGCGGACTAGCTCTGAATGAACATCAGTATAAAGCTGAGCCGACAAGGCTGTCATAACTACTATAGCTGACAAACCAAAGAAAATACACATACAAGGCCTACAAGCCCAACATACTACACTGACTGACAAGATATGTCTACAAGCCTCTACTGATGGATGTACTGTAGTCAGAACAGGGCCCCGACCTACCCACATAATATATATATATATATATATATATATATATATATATATATATATATATATATATATATATACCCAATGTGTACTCATAACCCTAGACCCGTCAACTCCGAAGGACGTTGAGCTTACCGATCAAGCTGAACTCAGATAGCACCTACTGAGGAGATCTACCGGTCTATCTATCTGAACATGCATGCATGAAATGTAGTGTCCCCAAAAAAGGGACTTCAATAAGAAATAATGTACCGAGTATGTAAGGTAATAGAATAACTGAAAGCTGAAACTGAACTGATTATATAATAACTGAAAGTAACTGGGAGTCAAAGATGATATGAAGATATACTTACCTACTAATACTGACTCAACTCTCTCAATATAGTAAGTAAAATAGCTCTCCGGCCTTATAACGCTCGGTACGTGTAACTGCTCGGCCGTAGTAGGCTCGCTCATAGGTGCTCAGCCATACTAGGCTCGGTATCTCAGCAATTCTAGGCTCGCTCATAGGTGCTCGGCTACAGTAGTCTTGGTATATAACTTACATTCTGATCGGAGGTTGCCCAATAGGGGGCTGCCCACCGATTATAGCTTGATGGTGGTGAAAATACTGTAATACTATAATACTGTATATATATAGACTCTCTGCTCTCTTGGCTAAAAGAAGACAATACTAAAATGAATATAAAGTTCCGATAAGGGAGAATACTATAACTTACGAGACTAGGATAATGTACATAAGTTCATGAATATGAACTTCTCTTTATGTCTCGTTATCAAACGCATGTAGTTACGGGATCATGCCAAAATGAAGAAAATGTTTAGCCTTAACATACCTTATCACAATCTTTCCAATAACCACGTTGAACTCGTTTCTCCGCACCTTAATCTATAACAACGATCATAATACTATCATTAAGTTACGAAAGGTACAACTATCGCACAACGAACGACAAGCTTATTTTATATTAAAACGGGCAGCATATCCCCTATAATCCTTACGTCCTCCCAATTCGAGACAACACCAACAACACAAGAATACAACAATAACAACATATATACATCATTTTCCAGCCTTATACCCATCACAAAATACCATAAAACAGACCAACATACCCCTATCACTTCATACACCAAATGACAACCATAGTAGTGTCAATCAATCCGAAAATGTTACGACAAATGATCAGCCCAACCCGCATTTATGTGGTGTTTCTCCACGACCTTTATCCTCCAAAACTAAATAAAACAACATCAAAATACATAATCCAACAACAACACGAAATAACCCACAAAACATTCTATTACAAGTTGAATTACTCGAACTCACGGCTTCCGATCACCGTCCCGTGAGTTCTTACAATTATAGAACGAGTTTCTATACTTTTCCAGCAGAAAAAATGGATTAAAGAGAGCACTATACTTATCTTATTTGGTGAATATCTCAACTCCTATCTTGGTCCTTCAACCCTTAGGCTTGAAAACAAGAGAAAATCAATTAGGGTTTGTATTGAATTTTTGGGAGAATTTTGCAGGGGCTTGTCTCTGGTTTTCATGCTATATAATGATTGTGAAATATGAAGTAAATAAGCCCTTAAAAGTCCTCTTTGGCCGACCCGAAATAGCCTTTTTTTGGATATATTTAGTCCTCTCATTTAAGCAAGTAGGTGACACACCTACTTGTTACCTATGCAGTCTGCGCTGTCTCGCAAAAACACATATATCTCTCTACTCCAATGTCGTATTGACAAACGGTTTAATGTGTTAGAAACTAGACTCATAGATATTCAATTTTATGGGTGTATCACCCCGTAAATCCAAGTATATTGGGAGAAAAGTTCAGTGACATTTGACCCCAATTTCAGTAAAACTTATGAACGTAACTTGTGATGACTTTCATCGACTTTTGTTCCACAACCCGCTTGACTTCAAAACTTAACACATGAACATTATACAACTAAAATAAATCATAACATAATCCTCTTATCATGTTAAGAATCCTAATATCACCCCAAAGGTACGGATTATAACATTCCCAACTTGTCGACTTTCGACGAAATATTATTCTCTTCAATTCCTTTAGCTTTTGAATCTTCCAACCCTCATTGTACTTGTTATTCATGATCTTTAATATTTGTAACCTACAAGATAATATGATTAACTTACTTTATATACTTTTCAAGGTGATCTCATTTTTGGTCTTACATCAGTTGGCTTACGACGTACTTTTACGTACGAAAAATATGGGGTGTAACATTATCCTAAAAGTGTCAGGTGACTTTTTTCTCAATACTATTTTAAAGTTTTACTAGAGAATTCTATCATATCAAATCTTTAATATGTTAAGTAAATTAATTTACTTTATTTTATATTTTAACTTACCCAAAGTATAAATAATCATAAATTATCTCGATTTATGCCCTTTTTTTAAAAAATTTTCTTTTTCTTTATATAATAATGTTTTATTTAATATGTCACATCCATATTTCTAGTGCATATAGAAGAAAATTGATAAGTGGATATATATATATATATATATATATATATATATATATATATATATATATATATATATATTTTAAAATTTTATCCCAAAGGTGCCAAGTTACATTTTCTCAATATTGTTTCAAAGTTTTCTAGAGAATTCTATCATATAATATTATATCTTACCATTTAAAATAATAATCTTGACCATAAATTAGATACAAAAATATAAATTAATAATATTTTTCAAACTTTAAGCATATAGAATCCAACAAATAGACTCACCTTTTAATAATATTTAAATACTCTCTTTTCAATATAATATAGATATAGATTATAACTATGTAACCAATGATCTATGGCCAGATAACAATGAGCAAATAACTATATCTTAGGTTCGATATTTTATACGGCAAACACGCGCGTGAAGTTATATTACGTGTTGGTAACTTCCATATTTAAAATATAATAGGTTTTAGAATAAGTAATTTACAATATATAAAAATTATTATTTTCTTAAAAAATATAAATAGTTTTCGTCTTCTTTGTTAATTTATTATTTATCATTTTTTCATTATTTATTATTTTTACGTTTTCATGAGACTTCTTATTAGTTTACTATTTGACGAAATATCCTTTCTTGATATAAAAGGTATAATATAAATTTTTCCTACTCCTGAAAATTTAATTTATTCACTTTGATTTTATTGCCAAACAATTCAGGTATTATTTAAATTTACCAATATATTTTATAGTATTATTAAAATACTCACATTACCTCTATAACATAGATATTTTATTTTGATGCGTGGAATTTTTCCACATTCAAATTTATCAAATATTTAATATCTTAAGTAAATCTGTTTACTTTATTTTATATTTTAAATTATCCCAAAGTATAAATAGTCATAAGTTAATTCAAGATACGTCTTCCTATAATTTTTAGTTTTTTTATATTATAATTTTTTAATTAATATTTCACCTCAATATTTCTATCGAATATAGAAAAATATTGATGAGTGGATCTCTCTCTCTCTCTCTCTCTCTCTCTCTCTCTCTATATATATATATATATATATATATATATATATATATATGTATGTATGTATGTATGTATGTATGTAACGACCTATTATTTTGAGCATTTGTATTCCGTTCAGCTATTTGAAGTCCCGAGTAATTTCGTATGATGTATTATGACCTGTGTGAAGCATCTATTTTGAGTTTTTAGGTGATTCGGAATTTATTTCGAAGAATGATTCTCAACTAGGAAGCTTTAAGTTGGAAGAGTTGACCAAGTTTGACTTTTGAGTATTTCACCCTGGAATGGATTTTTGATAGTTCCGTTAGCTTCATATGGTGATTTCAGACTCAGGCATATGCTCGGATTTTAAATTGGAGGCCCCAAAGTGATTTGGTGTAATTTTCCGAAAAATTGTTAATTTTGAAAAGATTTGAATTATAAAATTTGTCCATAATTAGATTTTTGTTGATACCAGGTCTCGATTTGGATTTCGAGAGTTCGAGCAGCTTCGTAACAATATTTATGACTTGTGAGCAAAATTCAAAGTTATTCCGAGGTACGCAGGCATGTTTTCCGTTAGTTTTTGTAAAATTAAAAGTTTTAATTTTATAAAGCTTGAATTCGTTGCGATTTGTAGTTTTGATATTATTTTTGTGTTTTGATCACTCGACCAAGTTCATATCATGTTTTAGGAGTTGTTGGTATATTTGGTTGGGATCCCGTGGGGCTTGTCACGACCCAAATTCCATTAGAGGTCGTGATGGCGCCTAACACCGCTGTCAGGCCAGCCAACAATAATTGCTTAACTTAATTACTCATTTCAGGATTTTTGAAATTATAATTTCCTTCAATTAAGTAGTAAGAGAAAGACTTTACAAAGTAAATGATAGTAATTTCACAACTACAATACTGAACAGCCCATAATCACCCCAAAACCCGGTGTCACAAGTACATGAGCATCAACTAGGAAGTAAAATAAAATATAGTATGTGTCCGGAATACAAATTGGACAGGAAAAGTATGTAAATAACTCTGAAGGAGACTCTGTTGATTGCGGATCATAACATGCGATGCAGCTCACCTAAGTCTCTGCAATAACCGCGCCTCTGCGCTCACAAGGCCACTAGACATATATTTACCTGCACAAAAATGTACAGCAAGTGTAGTATGAGTACATTAATCAACGCGTACCCAGTAAGTATCCAGTCTAACCTCGAAGAAGTAGTGACGAGAGGTCGACTCCGACACATACTATGGGCTAACAATAAAAGGTCGATGTTATAATTAACCATAGATTTTGTCATGACCCAAAATCCATTAAAAGTTGTGATGGTGCCGGACACCGCTGTCAGGCAAATCAACAATACATACTTAGCTTAATTACCTATTTTAATGGATTTAAAATCAAAATTTCTTCAATGAAATAATAAAATAAAACTCATAGAGTATATGATAAATATTTTTAGCAACTAAATTTCTTAACAACTCACAACCATTCCCAAAATCTGGTGTCACAAGTGCATGAGCATTTACTAGGGAATTAAAATTTAAAATACAGCATCTGTCCAGAATATAAATTAGACAGAAAAATATAATATCTCTGAAGAAGACTCTGTTAGCTGCGGATCGTAATACAGAATGCAGCTCACCTATGTCCCCACAATTATTAACCACACCTCTGCGCCCACAAGGCCGCTAGACATATATGTACCTGCACAATAAAATGTGTAGCAAGTGCAGCATGAATACGAAAAATAACGTGTACCCAGTAAGTATCAAGCCTAATCTCAAAGTGGTAGAGACGAGATGGCCGACTTTGACACTCACTATGGGTCAATAATAATAATTGAAATAAAACTAGAATATATAGATCAGCATGATTCACAGAATATATCAATAATTTATTTAACCAGTAGAAATAATTAAATTTCTTTCAATTTCAATAAATTTCCAAATTTATCAATTAGTCTCATTTACAGGAATAATAATTCATTAAATTCCAAAGATTTTCCAATTTATCAATTAGCTTCACAAGCTGTAATAGACTATCAAAGTATCGTGTAATTATTATTATAAAGCACGATTTCTATTGAGGTCGTACGGCCCGATCCAGAGTTTCGTGTACACTGCCGAGGGACGTGCGACACAATCCATAGATGCATCTATACTGCCGAGGCGTTCAGCCCGCTCCACAAGAAAGGAGGACATTTTCTTATGTACCTCCGTATTGAGAGTATATTTATTATAAGATAAATTCACAAGGAAGAACAATTTCTCTTAACAATTAATTAATTTAAACAGAAAATCAAGTATATGAGATTTTCATCCTTTAATATTTTTAGCTAACAATTCACAATGTGTGTGTGTGTGTATATATATATATATATATATATATATATATATATATATCAAGTAATATTAATTAAATAAGGAATACAATTTACCCAATGTAATTCCTTGAAAATCTATCCAAAATCGCCTCTGCTCAAGCTCCAATTTGTTAAAAATGGCGAATGAGACGAATGCCCTCTTTTTATAAAACTGGCCAGACAACCTTCGGAACTGGGCCTCGAACGGGGCCTCGATCGTTGCTTGGATCATGGCCCTCGAGCCTAGGCCTCGATCGTGGCTTCGATCACAGGCTCGAGCCTGGACCTCGGTTATGGCCTCGATTATGGCATCGATCCTGGTTCTTTGATCATAGCCTCAATCATGGCATTGAGCTTGAGCCTTCGATTGTGACCCTCGATTTTGGGTCTCGATCCTGGCTCTCGAGCCTTGCCTTCTATCATGGCCCTCGAGCTGGACCTTCGATCATGGCCCTCGAGCTGGACCTTCGATCATGGCTTCGATACACAAGCTCGAGCCTGAGCCTCGTCAACCCTGGGCTCAATACCTGGGCTCGATATCTGGGCTCGATACCTGGGCTCGATATCTGGGCTCGATCACAGCCCAGAATGTCCAACAGAAGAGGAAACATTGCAACAGCTTCTTAAGTCCAACTTTTGATCCGTTAACCATCCGAAACTCACCCAAGGCCCTTGGGACCTCAACCAAATATACCAGCAAGTCCTAAAACATCATACGAACTTATTTGAAACCTTAAATCACATAAAACGATGCTAAAATCAAGAATCATGCTCTAATTCAAGCTTAATGAAAGTTAGAATTTCCAACTTCGACATTCGATGTCGAAACCTATAAAATCAAGTCCGATTGATCTCAAATTTTGCACACAAGTCATAAATGACATAACGGAGCTATGAAATTTTTCAGAACTGGATTCCGACTCCGGTATCAAAAATTCAAATCCCCGATCAAACTTCCAAACTTTAAATTCCTATTTTAGCCATTTCAAGCTTAATTTGACTACAAATTTCCAAATAAAATTCCGGTCACGCTCCTAAGTCCAAAATCACCATACGGAGCTGTTGGAATCATCAAAATTCTATTCCGGGGTCGTTTGCACATAATGTTGACCGAAGTCAAACTTGGCCTTTTAAGGCTAACTTAAGGAACCTAGTGATCCGATTTCAACCCAAACACTAAATCCCGAACCAACCATCCCCGCAAGTCATAATTTATTATAAGCATATTTAGGGAGTTTTATTTAGGGGAACGGGATTCTAAAAGTCAAAACGACCGGTTGGGTCGTTACATTCTCTCCCACTTAAATATACATTCGTCCTCGAACGTGCTAAGGAGTGTTCCGGAGTTATACAAAATCACTATTTAACACCTCGTGTACCTACTCTTCCTACCACACCAAGTTGAGCACATTAACTCAAGCCAATCTGAAGATTCTCCCCTTTATTCAGACAAATAAGCCTTAGAGCCAAATTCTAACATCCAGAATTCTCCACCATGCCTGTTTCCAACCTATGAACACCGTATCAATCACTACACGATGCACCAATACAGGATTGCATACTTTTGTTGAATTTAGACCATGCACCGCATCATTCACATGACCATAATAAAATCCTTCGATAGCAATAGCCAAATTTCCACGAATCTGATGTTCATAACACACCTCATGATACATATAAGTCCTGTTCTAACTCTTGAAATGCTTCCACGATGGAAGAAATGTGTAGAAATTCATAACCAACTGCCAAGTCAACAAATTATTGAGTTTCTCCCTCTAACAAGAACCATTACCTCATTATGGACCAAATAATGGTATTTTCTCTTTATTATACTTCATATAATCTGATCGCATTTATGCCGGATCCAATAATCTCGTCTCACCCAGTATGAGCTGCTCAGGCAATAAGCCACCTCAGACACGATCAAAAAGACTCATATGATGCCACAATGAGCTAATAAGATACAGAATCGATTGCGATACATAAGAAAAACAAACTTTGGAAAAGATTATTCAACCCACGTGACTAATTAAACAACTGCAAGGTGTCATGAAACTTTCTCAGAAAATGGGATACAAAACACACAAAATAGAATATAGGGGACCGTACTCAACATCACACTGTTGCGGCGTGCAACTCGATCCACACATGATTCCGTTGCGGCGTGAAACCCGATCCAAACAACATACCTGTGGTGGCGTGCCACCCGATCCGCACAAAAAGAATCTATAAGGACATACTTACCGAGCTAGAATGCTCACTACTGCAAAATATCCGAATATCGGACACAAGCACGCTAAGTGCATGATACCATCCCTGGGAGGACCGACAACGCCATACACTACAAAACTCAAGCACAACTAAGGTGCAATATATGATCTTAATATCGAGAGCCATCCTGCTCACATAACACCATCGTTACGCGGAACCTCAACACATAAGAAATTTATCAAGCCGTCTCACAACTCACATGGCACAATATAGAATTACATGAAATAACCGACGACGAAACAACATCCAACGTTCGAATACTCCTCCATAGGGAGCGCTTATGATGAAATGAACACATCCGGCCTGATATAGAGCCCATATTCATATTTAAGTCCATCCACAGACCTCAAGCCGATTCTGATCGCACCGTACTAGGCTAATAACCTTTCAAGGATCCATAATAACCCTTTTTCCCATAACACACAAGAACAACCATCATAACCGGAACAAGCTTCCAAAATCCACAACCAAATGAACCGAGCTCCCTCCAGGCATAAATTCTCGAATCAGCGATATTACCACAATCTTCATACTTGGTTTCAATCTTCACTCAATCAAGTGACTACATGCCACTCTTACACAATCTTTCCGTGGGACACGCTTCCACGACCTTCTGCACCAGGTAATAAGTCTGCACATCCATGCCACCAGTCATACTAATGTTGTAAAGCATATCAAAAATCCACAAATCAATACACAAGGTCTCTTACACCTGACATCGACCTTAGGTGACACCGAAAACAATGCCATCTTACTTTAAACATCTAAATCCTTTTCCTTCTCGTCCGAGCTTGTGACATTCTTGTCAAAACCAAACTGCAACCTCGATCCTCAACTTCCAAATTCCCATGCCGTTCCCTGTACCTAGCATACCAATACGCAAGAGTACAAGAATTCAATCATAACTCATGAACCACTAATAGACCCAACATTTCATCATATAGCACCCTTTTGCTTCACTCAATTCAGGAGAACCATTGCAACACGCGACTGAATTCCTGTATTCGCAGGAAATAAACTCCTCAAGTAGTGGTCTAAACCACCATAACTCTCCCAGGATCCATCTACACATAACATGCCATAATACTTGAATTCCTCCAAATAAAAATCAATTACGGCGGCCGTCAAGCCTCGCACGTACCGCTACAAATCACATGCATAACTCAATGCGCTGAAGGAACTGATCATTGCCACCATCATGCCAATTCAATCATTGTTAGCCGACTCGTTTTTTTTTTCAATTTATTCTCAACTTGCCTTAGAAATAATAATAGCTCCATTTATTAGATCACGAACTCAAATCCTTACTCATCCCGAGTGACCTTATTTCAAGAGACCACGCTGTTTCAAAACCCACTAATCATCTCATACTCCTCCTTGTGCGTACTTTTATATCTTTAACTGGTACACCCATTCGGATACCTTTTTATGAATCTGAAGTTATTTTCTTCCGTTTATCTAATGCTTCACCACAACCGGAAGATAAGCAGAGTACTCCGAACCCCGTTTCATAATCTGCTGCAAAAGCTCGATACTCAACCATACTATGAACTCGAGATCCTTAGGCACCGTACTTTAAATTTTTGAACCCTCTAAGACCGTTATCGAGAGTCACTTTCTCTGACTTATTCCCAAACATGGTCAACTCCAAGGCCCTGCTAGCACATGGACACTTTCTCAAGGAAACACCTGACTATCTCACTTTCCATGTGCATTACATCTACACAAAACATAAACTCTGAATGTTCCAAAAACCTGAATATGAATCGATAAGGCCAAATATGGCACACATTCCCCAAATCCTTTGCTCAGATTACCACTGATGTTTTCTTTCCTTAGTTGAAATGACTCACTAATACATCGATAACCAGAAACCTCACAAATAGACAACCATGTAATCCAATTGTAGACGGTAGGGCTCTCCCACTTAGCTTTAAAGTACAATTACAAAATTCTGGAATCCATCAAGATTCTTTCTTCATTGTTGACATGATCCCGCATACGCAACTCGCCAAATTTCTCAAAATCCTTCTATTAACCTTTAATAAACACTCCGAACCACTAGCCACATTTACATATTAAATCTCTTAACGGGTAGCCAGGAAAAAAAAATTCTTCGCAGAAGCTTCGTCAACATCACACGGCCGCGAACCTGCTCACATGAGATAACCCACCTGTGGAGATTACATGCCGACATATTCCAACGTCGTTACACTGGGTGAAATTACTACGAAATCAGTAGATCATCCACCTCGTCTTGCTCCAATTTAATCCACTAGAAGGCCTTTTCCACGATTATCCAACTATGTCTGGCTCGAATCTAGCCAAAATAATTCGATACAATCACTAAAAATTATAGGAATCAATTCTATAAGAAAATACTACATTTTAAATAAAAATTCCGAAATTAATTAAAAATTTGTCCGTGGGGCCCACGTCTCAAAATCCGACAAAAGTTATGAAATTCGACAACCCATTCAATTATGAGTCCAACCATACTAGTTTCACTCAAATCCGACTCCGAATCGATACCGAAATCTCAAAAATTTATTTTTATGAGATTTCTAAAAATTTCCCAAATTTCAATCTCAAAACACTAATTAAATGATGAGAACAATGATATATTTGTGTTTATAGACCAAATCCGAGTTTGAATCACTTACCCTAATGTCTTTCCTTGAAAATCTATCCAAAATCGCCTCTGCTCAAGCTCCAATTTGTTAAAAATGGCGAATAGGACGAATCCCCTCTTTTTATAAAACTGCCCAGACAGCCTTCGGAACTGGGCCTCGAACGGGGCCTTGATCATGGCTTTGATCATGGCCTTCGAGCCTAGGCCTCGATCGTGGCTTCGATCACAGGCTCGAGCCTGGACCTAGGTCATGGCCTCGATTATGGCATCAGGCCTCGTCCTTCGATCATAGCCTCAATCATGGCATCGAGCTTGAGCCTTCGATTGTGACCCTCGATCTTGGGTCTCGATCCTGGCCCTCGAGCCTTGCCTTTGATCATGGCCCTCGAGCTGGACCTTCGATCATGGCTTCGATACACAAGCTCGAGCCTGAGCCTCGTCAACCCTGGGCTCGATACATGGGCTCGATATCTGGGCTTAATAACTAGGCTCGATATCTGGGCTCGATACCTGGGCTCGATATCTGGGCTCGATCACAGCCCAGAATGTCCAACAGAAGAGGAAAAATTGCAGCAGCTTCTTAAGTCCAACTTTTGATCCGTTAACTATCCGAAACTCACCCGAGGCCCTCGGGACCTCAACCAAATATACCAACAAGTCCTAAAACATCATACGAACTTATTTGAAACCTCAAATCACACAAAATGATGCTAAAATCACGATTCATGCTCCAATTCAAGCTTAATAAAACTTAGAATTTCAACTTCTACATTCGATGTCGAAACCTACCAAATCAAGTCCGATTGATCTCAAATTTTGCACACAAGTCATAAATGACATAACGGAGCTATGAAATTTTTTATAACTGGATTCCGACTCCGGTATCAAAAAGTTAACTCCCCAGTCGAACTTCCAAACTTAAAATTCCTATTTTAGCCATTTCAAGCCTAATTTCACTATGAATTTCCAAATAAAATTCCGATCACGCTCCTAAGTCCAAAATTACCATACGGAGCTGTTGGAATCATCAAAATTCTATTCCGGGGTCGTTTGCACATAATATTGATCGAAGTCAAACTTGGCCTTTTAAGGCTAACTTAAGGAACCAAGTGTTCCGATTTCAACCCAAACACTTCCAAATCTCGAACCAACCATCCCAGCAAGTCATAATTTATTATAAGCACATTTAGGGAGTTTTATTTAGGGGAACAAGGTTCAAAAAGTTAAAACGACCGGTTGGGTCGTTATAGATTTTTATAATATAAAAGAAAACTCAATAACCGGAAATAATAAACAATCCTCTTACTAATAGGAATTTCTGAATTATATTCTCATAATTTAACAATATATATCTCAAGCCAATGAAGCCATGTCTAGTATTATTAGTCCCAAAGAGTTATCATGCGCAAGTCATGCCGAGGTCGTTCGGCCCGATCCAACATAAATATTTAAACTGTGCACTGCCGAGGGTCGAACGACACGAACCGTAGATGCATCTATCTGCTACCGAGGCATTCGGCCCGCTCCACAAAAGAGAAAATATATTTAAAGCAATCAATTTAAGATTTATTAAGGGGAAATTATTCAAGGAAATACCAATTCTCATTAACGATAAAAAAAAATGATGTTTAACCTTTTTCAATTCCTTTATCAAATTTCAATATGTTTTAAGTAGTTAAATTAACAAGTGTCATAATAGTAGTTACGCACGGACTCTCGTCACCTCGTACTTATGTATCCCCCACAAATAGAAGAACATAATAATTTGATTCACCTATGGGGTTAATTCCCTCTTACAAGGTTAGAAAGGAAACTTACCTCGCTCCGAAATTCCATAACCGGCCCCCAAGCCTTTCAAACAACTCAACCGATGCCCAACGCTCCAAAACTAGTTAATAAATGCGCAAATCCATAAATATATACTCTAATACTTATTATAATCCTATTTACAACAATTTCCAACTCCGTTCGAAAAGTCGATAAAATCACCCTCGGTCCCGCGTGCTCGGATTCCGAAATTTTTCGAAGATAAACTTTACCCCTTGGCATCACAAACTCAAATATATAATTTACTCTCAATTCCATGCCCAACTTCGTGGTCAAAATTCAAAAGTATAAATTCCTAGGTTTTCCTTCAAAATTCCAAATTTCTACAAATTTTCATGCCTAAATCCATGTATAAACCTTGTATGTAACTCACAACTAGTAGAAATCACTTACCTCATGCTTGATGATGAAATCCTCTCTTTAAAAGCTCCAAAATGCGCCCAAGCCGTGTGAAAAATGGGTGAAATGAACCCAAACCCCGCTTTAAAAATATTCTGCCCAGCCCAGGTCCGCCCTTCTTTGCGTTCGCGGCACGACCATCGTGTTCAGGCCAGAATGCACTGCCTCCAATCTACTCATCGTGTTCACATCACCCTGGCCGCTTTTGCGAAGGCCAAACTGCTCCAAGCCCCCGCTCCCTCTCTCTTCTTCGCATTCGCGTAGCCTTGGCCGCGTTCGCGAAGGCCTTCCCAGCTACTACCTCACGTTCACGTCCACTGCCTCGCATTCGTGAAGGCCAAGTCCCATCAGCCTTAAAGTTCCTCTTCGCGAACGCGGGACTCCCTTCGCGTTCGCGAAGAAGGAAACTAGATACCAGCAACAATAGTTCCAAAACAGCTCAAATTGATCCGAAACCACCCTGAAACACACCCGAGGTCCCCAGGACCCCATCCAATCACACCATCCAGTCCCATAACATAACACGGACCTGCTCGAGGCCTCAAATCACATCAAATATCACCAAAATCATGAATCTCACCCCACTTCAAGCTTAATGAACTTTAGAACTTCAAACATCTACATTCGATGCCGAAACCTATCAAATCACGTCCGATTGACCTCAAAGTTTTGCACACAAGTCACATTTAAAATTGCGGACCTACTCCAACTTTTGGAATAGGAATCCGACCCCGATATCAGAAGGTCCACTCCTGGTCAAACTTCTCAAAAATCTGAAATTTCTAACTTTCGCCAAATGACCCCAAAATGACCTACGGACCTCGAAATCCACATTCGGATGCGCTTCCAATACCATAATCACCTTACGGATCTATTCCCAGACTCAGAATCCCAAACGGACATCAATAACATTGAAATGCACTTCAACCCAAATTTATGAAATTCTTCCAAAAATGCCACCTTTCAACAATAGGCGCCGAAATGCTCCCGAGTCATCCAAACCCCGATCCGAACATACGCCCAAGTCCAAAATCATCATACGAACCTGTTGGAACCTTTAAATCCCGATTTTGAGGTCATTTACTCAAAAATCACACCTTAGTCAATTCGTCAAACTTAAAGCTTCCGAAATTAGAATTATTTTTCCAAATCAACTTCGAACCTCCCGAATTCCAATTCTGACCACACGTACAAGTCATAATATCCGAAGTGTATCTATTCATGGCCTCAAACCGCTAAATGACACGCTAAAACTCAAAATGACCGGTCGGATCGTTACAACTCGAGTGAGTTTCAGATGGGTTTTTAACGTGATTGGTGTTTTGGCATTATTTTGAGCATAAGAATATAATGATCCAAAGGTCCATTTTTAGTTCTAGAGATAAAAATTCAATTTCAAGACTTCCGAGAGTTTTATAATGATTTATAGGAATGCTGTGGAGTGTTTCGTCTAATTATATTAAGTCGCGATTGGGTTTTAACTACGAAGCGTGAATTAATTATTTAATGAGCGAAGTTTGTATCGTATTGAGAAAATGAGCTCTGAATTGGGTTTATATGGAATGATTCTGTTCGTCTTATTATTTGTGGTTCATAGGAGCAAGAATCATCGAATTCCGAGTTCGTATGAGGGAGTTAAAGTCTTTTTGTGAAAAATAAATTGCTGGTGCAAGCAAGTTCTGGTGCACACCTTTAGCGACTAGATTTGGTAATTTTAGCGATGGGTATTTGTCACGACCCAAAACCAACTCGTCGTGATGGCGACTATCATATTTCTAGGCAAGCCGACTATTCAGACATTTCCAACACTTAAAATCTTTGAAAGATACTAAAACAGTTTAAATAAAGGAAAATCTCTTAAAACGGGATAGGAAATCATAACTCAATACATCAATTCTTCCCAAAACCAGGGTGTCACTGAGTACATAAGCATCTACGAAATGACAAAGTCTGGGATACTGTCTAGAAAGTAAAACTGAATGAATAAATTGAAAGATAAGGGAGGAGAATCAAGGTTTGCGAACGCCAAGCAGCTACCTCGATGATCTTCGAAGATCTGGACTCTGCAAATCAGCAACCACCGTGAACAAAAGCACATAGATCTGTACACGAGGTGCTAGGTGTAGAGTGAGTACAACCAACTCAATAAGTAACAAATCTAACATGTGGTCTGAATGTAACAACCCGACCGGTCGTTTTGAGCATTTACACTTCGCTCGGTTGTTTGAGGACATAAGTAGCTCTGTATGATGTATTATGACTTATGTGAATCGTCGGTGTTGATTTTCAGGTTATTCAGAATTGATTTGAAAAGATGATTCCCACCTAGAAGCTTTAAATTTGAAAGAGTTGACCAAGTTTGACTTTTAGCATTTGACCTCGGATTGGAATTTTGATGATTCCGTTAGCTCCGTTGGGTGATTTTGGACTTAGGAGCGCATCCAGATTGTGATTTGGAGGTCCGTGGTTGAATTTGGCTCGAAATGGCGGAAGTTGAAATTTTGGAAAGTTTGACCGGGAGTGAACTTTTTGATATTGGAGTCGGATTTGACCGCAATATGTGATGTTGAAATACTGAATCATATTGAGTTACATGATACTTGAATACTGAATAGGACTAGACTGAGACATGTATTCTTGAACTGATTATGAACACTGAAACATCAATTATTTATGACATGATGAGTAATCTAGACTGAGACTCTTGGGCACAAAACTCGAGTTTATATTGACTACGAACTGAGCTCACAACGTTCAGAATGAAAGTCATGAATGAGTTATGAAGTTAGAGAATAGAAGTTCTGCAACTATTCAAGGAACTAGGCTTAACTATATTTCTTAAGCAATTAGTAACGTCGTAAAAAAAACGTAGTGTAGGGGGAATCACTAACATTCCCAAACATAGAGAGTTAGCCACACATACCTTGACTCTAGTCCTTTTAGGTGTATCACAATGTTCTCCGCTTCTTTCAACGATAATCTATGTCAATATATATCAAGAAAAACCAATATTAGCACTAATTCTCATGTTTTATTCACTTAGGCATTTTATCAAACACCCTATGAGCGTAAAGCCTCATAGCCCTCAGTAATTGGTCCTTTCTTCATAAAGTTCTCATTCTACTACTTTTAGGTGATTCTACAATCCCAAATAGATGTAACTAACACCATTTCTCATCACCCAAATGCTTACAACAATC
Source organism: Nicotiana tomentosiformis (assembly GCF_000390325.3). NCBI lineage: Eukaryota > Viridiplantae > Streptophyta > Magnoliopsida > Solanales > Solanaceae > Nicotiana > Nicotiana tomentosiformis. The sequence continues at coordinate 15,202,338 of NC_090814.1, read as the reverse complement.
ATAAGTCAGCAACCCAAAACTCTAGCATAGTTCATATGGTCTCTTTATAAAACCCATTTACTATTCTCTCAAAATTCATCAATTCATAGTTATAAATGATTTAGGACTAGAAGAATTACCTTTTTAACGTTCAATGCTCTTGAATTCGAGTTCTATGGTTTCTTTTCCCAACAATGGTGTTTCGATCGAATATCTAATGATTTGAAGGATTTACCCATGTTAATAAGGTGTTGGACAATTGAAATTAACTTAGAATCATCTTTAGAACTCACCTTGGATGATGGTGGGACCTTGGGGAAGTTGGCTTCTTTAGAGTTCCCCTTTCTACAATAAATGTACGTGTTTGGGGTTGTAGGGAATGAGGTAGGGTTTAAATAAGTGTACGCGTCCCGAAAATTGAGGAGGAAATAAAGTAGCTCGGATAAATATCATCGGTGCGGGGCATCATTAGGGGCACCAAAATAACTGTGCAAGGTGACATCAGATGCGCCAAAACTATAGTGCATTGCACTGTCAGGGGCGCTGAGGTTAATACCCCGGATAGTGCCTTGCACTGTCAGGGGAACTGAGGTTAATGCCCTGGATAGTGCCTTGTTTTGTCTATGGCCGTGAGGTTTCATCGCCTTGCACTGTCTAAGGCTGTGATTTTTCATGGCCTTGCACTATCTAAGGCTGTAAGATGGACCTCCCATAAACTTAGTCGATTCTATCAAATTTTATGCACCTCACTTCCGGTCTTGATTCCAAAACAATTGTTTCCACCCATAATCATCATGATAGGACTTCACATGTTAGAAGGTCGCATTAATACCCATTTAATTCATCCACAACTAATTCAAATTTACGGAGTGTTACATTATCTCCCCCTTGGGATCATTTGTCCTCGAATGTTTGTCATGATTGTAACTACGGGAAACTCTGGACCTTAAACAGGACTGATGGAGACATGTTAACACTGAAATTTCATGAACACATGCATACTAAACTGAATGAATACACGATTACTGAACTTCTGAGATACTGAACTGAATAGGTACTAAACTGAATGAATACTGAAAGACATGGAGATTATAATATAAGGTCTGAATGAGAAGGTTAGTTATCTTCAACATTTCTCCAAAACACTTGCCAGCTAACAGAGCACACCACAAGCCTCACAGGGCATCATAATACGCATAACATGAAACATATACGTGAATATTGGTCTGTCATGGATACGTGAATGTTGAACTGACATGGATATATGAATACAAAACCGGCACGAATGTTTGAGTACTGAACTGACATCAATGTCTGAGCACTGAACTGACATCAATATCTAAGCACTAAGCTGGCATAAATATCTGAGTATTGGACTGATATGAGTATCTGAGTACTGAACTGACATGGAAGTTATAACATGAGATCTGCATACTGAAAACCTAAATGTCGTGACATAAGATCTAAATACTAGAACTTGAATGTTATAACATGACACGTGAAATACTGGGTGTACAGCCACCAATTCTGGTGGAAACTTTACCTCATAAGCTACTTGCCCGATCCTTCATAGGATCCTATATGGCTCGATGTATCTGGGACTAAGCTTTCCTTTCTTCCCAAATCTTATAACACTTTTCTTAGGTGAAACTTTCAAAAATACCTAATCATCAACTTGAAACTCTAGGTCTCTACGTTGCACGTCCGAAAAGGAATTTTGGCGACTCTGAGCCGTCTTTAAATGCTCTTGAATCAACTTGTCTTTCTCTATAGCCTGATAGACCAAATCTGGTCCCAACAACTCTACTTTGCTAACTTCGAACATACCAATTGGCGATCTACACCTTCGCCCATACAGAGCTTTGTGCGGTGCCATTTTGATACTTCAATGGTAGTTGTTATTATTAGAAAACTCAATGAGAGGTATGAGATCATCCCAAATACCTTTAAAATCAAGGACATATCCTCAAGTTTCTGAATAGTGCGCTCTTCCTGGCCATCTATCTGAAGATGAAAAAGTATGCTGAGGTTTACTCTTGTGCCTAATCCTTTCTGAAAAAACTTCTAAAAGTTTGTTATAAAATTGAGCACCACAATCTGAAATGATGGACAACGGAGTCTCGTGCAATTGGACGATCTCTTGAATGTACAGCTTAGCATAATCTTCTGCTGAATCTGTGGTCTTTACTGGAAAGAAGTGCACTAACTTGGTAAGTCAATCTACACTCACCCAATCAAATCATGCTTCAAAATGAGCGAGATGATCCTATTATAAATTCCATATTTACCATCTCCACTAAAGAATATATGTATTATGAGATAAGAACTTGGTTTTCTGCTGCTCGATTTTCACTTGCTAATAATTCAGATACTTGGCCACAAATTATGCGACATTATTTTTCATGTCGTTGAGATCATGTTAGATCTCTGGGAAACCTGGGTAGATATAACACCTGGAATTATGGGCTTCTAACATGATCCTCCTTCTCTAAGTCCATCTATGTCTGGACAAACAATCCGTCTTAGTACCTCAAAGTACCATCATCTCCCCCTTTGTTCAAAAGCCATCATCTTATGCATGTGTATCCCCTATTTCAGCTACAAGTAGGGATAATCAAATTGTTTCTACTTCACTTCGACTACTAAGGAGGAACAAGTCCTGTTCTGGAAAACAACTCCACCACCTTCAAAGTACGAAAGTCGAACTCCTAGCTTGACTAAGTAGTGAACTTCTTTCACCGTAGTTATCTTGTCTGCCTCATTCATGACCTATACTTCCCAAACTAGATTATCTTTTAAAGCTACTTCCTGAAAATACTTATAGTATTAATGTGAGCTATGTCTTTGACCAGTATATCAAAGATTAGAGTCTCGTGCAATGGAACTACCCTCGTGACACATAACTGGAAATGATTTTTATAGTTTTTATATCCCAAGCTGATGACGAGCTCGAAACACACACTTAAATTATGCTCGCTAATCAAAAATAGTATAGTATAATATCGTATCCACATGGATTGGATTTAAACAACATTCTTGTAGTTTCTAGCTTGGTTGCTATCCAAGATAATCAATAATTGAGATTTCTATGATTTCTAACTACAATTAACTAAGAATCTAAAGCTATTTACTAATGACAATCGCAACAAAAGTAAGAAAGGATGTTATCAATGGGAGAAAATAGGGGTTGATAGGATAGGTGCAAGATAATTGTTCGTGATCTAACTCTAGATAATTCACTTCTAATGTTCAAGTGAGTCTCACGAATTCACTCAATTATTAGTTCAAAGATTAGGCAAAACTCCTCTCTCGATTAAGTCTTAACCTCACAAGATGAACCAATTTTAGCACGTGAAGATATGCAAGAATGCGTAGTGGATTGCTCTTTAGGAGAACCTATTTCGATTATCCTCCTAACTAGGTTTAATCAATGATTCAACTAGCCTCTTTTGATTACTGAAAAAAATTAATGAACTCAACCAACAATATAATGCAAAGATATTACTAGTTATGCCTCTCTCGATTACATGAACAAGTGAATATAGATGCAATGATTAAATCATCCAAAAATGCTTCAATACATAAAACTAGAGTTATAATCCACAAACAATCATCAATACACCAAATCGATCAAACACCTAAAGATAACTACTCCATAGATATGGAGCAATTCATCATAAATAAGGTTAAAGTAGAGGAAAACATAAATTCAATCCAAACTCGTGTCTTGAGTGAGGAAGGAATGATAAAATCCTTGTGCTCGTGTTCTTCCCACTCCTCCTTAGCCTCCTTAGGTCGAATATGTGTCAAAAGTCCAGGAAATAATGTTTTTCCATGTACTTATACCAAGTAGGGTCGGGCAAAAACGAAATCACTTTCTACTAGCCGAAATTGGATTTTCACTCTGTAAAAATTATAGTGGCACGCCGCATGGGGCAACGCGCCATGCGGGGAATTAGTTGGGAAATCTAGAGAGTTGATTTCTCACGGACAACACAGATTTGCATTAGCGCGGTGCCCCACGCACTGCGGCAATGGGGATTTCTCAGAATACGGACCAAACTTCGACCCCTGAACACGATCCCGGCTTAATCCCTTGGGCTTTTACTCATACTTCAAAGCTCCAAATCACTCGAATTCATTCCATAACATCTACATAGCTCGAAATCACTCCTACAAGGTATACAAAACATAATAAGTGCAAAACACTATCAATTAAAGCTCAAAACGAGTAAAGTGCACTAATTTGGGTGCAATAAGAGGCTAAAACATGAGATTATAGCCTACCATCAACACCTCACACTTAAAACATTGCTTGTCCTCGAGCAATCAAACTACACTTCACATAGAACATGACCTTTTTAAACAACTCTCATAACTCATCACACCAAGAATATTTAAAACAGATTTAACACAATACCGTAACATCCTAGCCTCAGGATTTGACTCAAAAGCACCATGCATTATTTATAACCTGCTCACTTACTCTAATACAGAGGTCAAGCATTACTTTTCCTTCATGAATCAAGTGCCCTCACACAATAATAGAGAGTAGTTCCACACACAATGAAATTTAAGAACAATTAGGAACTCAAGATAGAAAGAATTCGCTCACTCTCAAAAACAACATTCATATGCCACAAAATACGTACCATTGGCTTGCCTGTAGTGTACTACTCTACTAATTGAGCTCATTAAGTCAAGGATCAAGTAGGACTTTCATTGGTTGTAATGTAGGCTGCGGGGTGGGCATGACATATTTAGATATAAGAATGACTACACATCCCTAAGTACTTTAATACATACATTTATTATCATTCAAAACCCCACACTTATGTCAAATCAAAACTCCACCTTCAAATTAATATACATTAACTCCCCACTTCTTTAAGCACAAATGCATTAAGAGTTACCACTATCACATAATATTTTTCACACAACAATACAACTATTTTTTCTTTTCTCTTTCAATTCAAGTGGCTCTTATCTTTTTTATACAGTGCACCTTTCTTCCTTATTTCATTAGTTTTACTCAAAAGCCAAACCAACCACCCCACACTTCAACTTTTACATAGTTCATACCAAATTCAAGTGCTCACGAGAGGTTGAAGGTTCAAATAGATGGTCAATTCAAACAAATGAGTAAGGCTTGTAATGTGGTTACCAAAGAAAAAGGATTATAGGATCCACGAGCTTAACTAAGATACATAACAATTAGGTGGATAAAAGCATATAATTGGCTCAACAAAGAAATGCCTATATCACTTCCAAGACTGAACAAAACTACTATTTCATTTTGCAAACACACGGAGCAAGTTCTAGACATCAAATGCAATGCATAGAATACACAAAAACTCACACACACCTGGCACATAACTGACTCAGGATTGGACTATCATGACACCCTAGTCAAAGTAGTTAAGCAAAGTTAAGATCATACAATTTAAGGTACTTATGCAAGAGTAAAAAACTAAGCCTAAGTGTCACAACTAAAGCACTTAATATTCTCAAGGTATAATAAAGTCAATATATATGGTCTTCATTTCAAATCATAGCACAAGGCTTCCTACTATTCTACAAAACAAAAACTAACTACACCCGATTCAAACAAAACCCTTGGAAAAGAACCGCGACATAAAGAAAAACTAAGGGGTAATTATTACACTACCTACCAAAAGAAAATATTTTTTTCATTTTCTTTCGACTTTAATCCCTCAAGAAACCTGTCAAATGATATCCATCGTCGGGAAAAAATCAAAAAAATTAAAATTTTTATGGATGTTTCAAAAAAAAACATTTCTATCTCTAACTACTAAAACTAACAAAACTAACACATATACATACAACATAAATCTATCCCCCACCCCACACTTTAAGTTGTAGCATGTCCCTATGATACACAATTAAAAAGCATAAGGTAAAGAAAACTTCCCTGAACATCTAGTCGGGGTCTGAGTCGAAGTCGGGATCCATTCCTCGCCTTCGAACTAATGCGCACATCCATGCAGATAGCTTCTTCTTAGCCTTTTTGGGGTACAACCCACACTTATCTTTCTCACTCACTGCAGCCTTCTCCTTCGAGCCCTTCACTTTCCACTCAACACTTGAAGCTGGTTTTTCTTTTTGTGCCCCTTTTTCTACATTCATATCAAAAGTCACCGTCTCCTCACCCACTCTAAGCATGAGTTTCCTTTCGTGCATATCTAATATAGCTTTACACGTCGCTAAGAATGGTCTTCCGAGGATGAGGGGGGCCTCCTTATTCTCCTCCATGTTCACCACTATAAAGTCTTCAGGAAATACGAACTTATCTACCTGAACTAACACATCCTCCCCTATCCCCTCAGGTATTACAGTCGTTTGGTCCACCAGCTACAAAGATATTGGCACTGACCTTATCTCTCCAATCTTCTTCTCCAGTTTCCTATAAATAAATAGAGGCATTAAGTTATTTGAGGTACTAGAATCACATAAAAATTTATCAAAATTGACAGTTCCTAACGAGCAAGGTATAGTAAAACTTCCTAGATCTCAACACTTTTGTGGAAATATATTTTGCAATATCACACTGCAATGCTCTATGAGCTTGACCACTGAGGTCTCATTTATCTCCCTCTTCTTTGTAAGGATCTCCTTCATAAATTTGACATAAGCAGGCATTTGTGAGAGCACTTCTGTAAATGGTAAGTTCACGCGAACCTGTTTCAGCACATCTAGAAATCTCCCAAACTGGTTGTCCAGTTTTTCTCTATTAGCTTTTGAGGGAAAGGTAGCGCAAGCATATGATCACTCTCATCACGTTCCTCCCTTCTCGATTTTTCTTCCTTCTTCTCCTTCTTAGTTTTTATTAGGCCTTTCTTCTTTTTGTCATCATCACTTTCCAGCTGCTCCCCACTTTCTTTTTCAAGTATCACATCTTGTTTGATTGGGGTGGGGTCTTTCAATACTTGCCCACTTTTCACGATTACAATATTCACTGTTTCTTTGGTATTTCTCTTAGTATCAGCAGGTAGAGTTCCTGGAACCCTCTCAGATAATATTGTTGCAATATATATCACTTGTCTCTCCTGGTTTCGAAAACTAGTACCCAGTTCTTTGATAGCTGCTCCATTGGCGTCCAACCTCTCATCATGTTTCAGAATGAAGGCCTTCATGAGATCCTCCCCAGTTCTTTGTTGCCATGCATTAGCTGTACCCCCAGATGAACTCCATGAAAAACCGGGGTGCTTCTGACCCATTGCATTATAATTTTCCACATCATTTACTTCCTCAATTGAGGCTTGACACTCATAAGTAGGGTGTCTTCTTCCACATATATCACAAGCTGCGTGAGGCTCATTTTATATCAAGGCTAAGGTCAACTTTCGTACTTCTTTAGCCATAACATCAAGTTGTACCTGCACAAATGTAAAATGTAATAGCCTTAACTTGGTGAACACCTTTTGATCTTATTCTTTCAGCACTCTCAGAGGGCCACTAATTATCTTCTTCAGATAACTCATCAAAAATTGTAACTATCTCCTCTAGAGTGTTCTTTATCAAAGGGCCTCCAACTGCATTGCTCAATGTTCTACGCAAGGTTGGTGTCATTCCTTCCCAAAAATCATGGAGTTGCATCCAGAGTTCAATTCCACTATGTTGACACTTTCTAACTATCTCTTTAAACCTCTCCCATTCTTCAAACATAGTTTCAGTCTCTTTCTGGCAGAAGTTATGGATTTCTCTTCTAATTTTGCCCATCCTAGCTGAGGAGAAATATTTATCAAAGAATTTTCTCGTCATCTCCTCCGATGTTCTGATCGATCGACTGGGCAAAATCCTAAGCCACTCCTTAGCATCATCCTTAAGTGAAAAGGGGAATGCCCTTAAGTACACTGCATCTTGTTACACACCGTTGTATTGAAAGGTGTTCATAATATCCTCGAAGTCCATTAGATGAGTGTTTGGCTTCCCTCTGAAGACACACCAATTCTTAAGGATTTGAAGCAACCCTTGCTTCAACTCAAAATTGTTTGTTGCAATTGGAGGTGGTCTAACACTGAATAATCCTTGATTGTAGATCGGTCTAGCATAATCGCCAAGTGGTATCCTAGGCAATTTTTGATGTTGATGTTGATTAAGTGTGAGACCCATCTCTTCTTCATAGATGTTCTGCGCATATTTAATAGTTGCTTCCTCAGCATCCCGTACAACTTGTTCTCGTCTTTGGGATGCCTCTCTTGCAGCCAAATCTAGATTATCATCATCGACTCCAGCCATAGTTTCTTTGGTTGAGGCTTGCCCAACCTTTTCTAATGTCTCGGTGAGATATTTTTCCTTCCTCAGGTGGTGCATTTGTTTTTCTATCTCTGGCTCCTATGGTAGCACTTCTTTCGCAGAAGTTCGATTCATGCACCAATCTCAACATGTAACCTGCGCACACTCAAAGAACATCAAACGTAAAAAGAGAAAAATAAAATAAAATAAAATAAAAATTCCTGAATTAGCACTATAAACTATTTCAAACATTATTGATTGCTAATCCATGATAACGACGCTAAAATTTGATGAGCTCGAAACATACACTTAAATTATGCTCGCTAATAAAAAATAGTATAGTATAATTTTGTATCCACATGGAATGGATTTAAACTGTATTCTTGTAGTTTCTAGCTTGGTTGATATCCAAGATAATCAACAATTAAGATTTCTATGATTTCTAACTATAATTAACTAAGAATCTAAAGCTATTGACTAATGACAATCACAACAAAAGTAAGAAAGGAAGTTATCAATGGAAGAAAATAGAGGTTGATAGGATAGGTGTAAGATAATTATTTGGGATATAACTCTAGATAATTCATTTCTAATGTTCAAGTGAGTCTCTCGAATTTACTCAATTATTAGTTCAAACATTAGGCAAAACCCCTCTCTCGATTAAGTCTTAACCTCACAAGATGAATCAATTTAAGCATGTGAAGATACACAAGAATGCGTAGTGGATTGGTGTTTATGAGAACCTCTTTCGATTATCCTCCTAACTAGGTTTTATAAATGATTCAACTAGCCTCTTTCGATTACTAAGAAGAATTAATGAACTCAACAAATAATATAATGCAAAGATATCACTAGTTATGCCTCTCTCGATTACATGAACATGTGAATATAGATGGAACGATTAAATCATCCAAAAATGCTTCAATACATAAAACTAGAGTTATAATCCACAAACAATCATCAATACACCAAATCCATCAAATCCTAAAGAGAACTACTCCATAGATATGAAGCAATTCATCATAAATAAAGTTAAAGTAGAGAAAAACATAAATTTAATCCAAACTCGTGTCTTGAGTGAGGAAGGAATGATAAAATCCATGTACTTGTGTTCTTCCCACTCCTCCTTAGACTCCTTAGGTCGAATATGTGTCAAAAGTCTAGGAAATAATATTTTTCCATGTATTTATACCTAGTAGGGCCGGGCCTAGACGAAATCACCTTCTCCTAGCTGAAATTGGATTTTCACTTTGTAAAAATTACACAGGCGTGCCACATGGGGCGATGTGCCATGCGGGGCATTAGTGGGGAAATCCAGAGAGTTGATTTCTGACAAACAACAGAGATTTTCACTAGCGCGGTGCTCCACGCGTTGCCCCATCCGCCGCGATAGGGCAGATTTCTCATAGTACAGACCAAACTTCGTTTTTTGACATCCAGACTTGGTCCCGACCTCCGAACACAATCTCGGATTAATCCCTTGGGCTTTTACTTAGACTTTAAAGCTCCAAATCACTCAAATTTATTTCATAACATCTACATAGCTCGAAATCACTCCTACAGGGCATAAAACACACAATTAAAGCTAAAAACGAGTAGAGTGCAGTAAATTAGAGTGCAATAAGCGACTAGAACATGAAATTATAGCCTTCCATCTTCTGACTATGCGGGTTTCAAATCTCCAACTGGACTTACCAATTTTCACATCTTCCCTTAGACCAATGGTTAAGGTTGTGTACTAGTAGTTTCTTCTCTTTTGTTGGGATCTGAACAATTTTCCTCATCTTTTGCAATTCTTTGCACTTTACATCAACGACGAATCATCTTCTGACTTACTTTTGAACAATCTTTCTCACAAAAAAAAAATATTACTTACATAAACAGAAAGCTAATGTATTCACAACAATCATACACAATCTTAATGATTTAACTCTGCTCATACTGCCAATTTTGGGAAAACCCATTTTCGATAACTCTTAAAGGTTATTCTTCTGTAGCTTGCTCTCTTACTATTGAGCTGATTTTTTTCTTCTTCCATTGTCATCGTACTTCAGATTTAACTTAAAATCTTTGGGTTCAAGCATTCTTTATTTCAAACAGTTACCCATTGATTAGTGTTAACCTAACTAAGTAAATCAAATCATACCTCTGCTAGCTCAGCTGAAATTGCTAATTCAATGTATCTTCTAAAAGCTTACTTACTATTATTTTACTAACCACCTTCTACCATCATATTTTCTTGTTCTTATTTGAATAACTAAAGTGAAGCATAAGGTTATTTCTAACTTCTCTCATCATCCGACCCTATTCTACGTCCGCACACTATCTTTCTTTTGTACTATGTACATGGATCACACTTAGGGAAATTTCATATGTATTAAATGAATATCTAACCCAAAACTTTCTATACACTTTAAATTCATATCAGACTATAAACCTTCGGGGTAAACACGTAGTCACATAACCTAAGGGGAAACTGTCATATCTTTTATCTTATAATAATAGTTGCTTCTTATAGTAACTTACTAATGTGGTACTTTCTTGTTCTGCTTTGAATAAATCTGAACAGCTTAAAATCATCCCCTGAAATTAAATATCGGATGTACTTGGTTCTTATTTCGTACATCATGTCTTCTTAGTCATATTCATGAGTCGTACAAAAAATACATCTATGGTAATATCAAACGTTTCTAACTCCTAGGTATATTGCCCTTAGGCTCTTTCTATCCAAAACTATAGTGACCAATTCTATGCCAATTCTGCAGTCAAATTCTTTACCTCTTACACCGTAGGGTCTAACATATGAAGTATCATCATCCAACCTATGGCTCCATTTTTGAGAATTAAAATAAAATTATTTTACGAGGTAAAACACATACGGATACACTACCGTACACAAACTTGTCCTTCAGAGTATACCATCACCTGATAAATCACTTCCTGCACCATCCGACGAGTCTTGAGTCTTAATTTGGACCTAAAACATGCGAATATTTTGTTATAATCATTGTTACTTACTTTTTCTTTTATCACCCATAGGCATCACTATGTACTCAGAAGTCACCAAAATTTGGATACACTGAAAATTGGAGATCTGGTAGCTGAATAACTGATAACTAGCATACTGAATAACAATAAACCTGCTAACTGAAACACTGTATAACTGGTAAATGAGGTAAACTGTAACCATAAAACATCATAAATGCTTTCATACTTTCTAATAAGGTTATGCTCTAATATGTACTAATATCGATTGTATCCACTTTTAACATCCCCTCAAGTCTCATTTGTTACCAACCTGTACTCCATAATTATACCCCAATAGGCGATCATATCCTCTAGGACCTTGGGTTTTTCCTGCCCGTCATTTAGGCATTTGCTACGTCTGGAATTCGAGAAGAAGAGAAGGTTACCTATTGCTCTAAGCTTTATGGCACGATATATAGTATAAAGCAATAAGACATTCCTGAATGTGTTGGTAGTTAACCATTTATATGCGTGGTCGGCACACACATATAAAGAAAACTCCACAAGACACGACTTCATAGACTCCCTAGGACACTTGAACCTATTTCTATAATACCAAGCTTTGTCATGCCTCAAACCTGGGCATGGACTTAATATGACACCCGGTGCCTGACTACTTATGACCGAGCGAACCAAATGGCTGACTGAATCAATATGTGATATCATAACATACTAAATGCGGAAAATAAACCAACACATGCTGATATACTGAAAGTCTGAATGATAGAAATCAAGTGCGAAAGCACTAATATAAGTTTGAAATATATAGGTAGCAATATTTCTTAACATGAAAAGCCCGTGACTCTATATAATCGTTACTCTAGTCTATGAATCCTCTAATGAAGTACTGAAAACACTGACTGTCTGTAAATACTGAAAGATTGTAAAATACTGATAAAGCCCCGAAAGAACTAAGGCTCACCCAATAACTGGTACGAGAATCCTAGCGCTCTGAATCGTCAACCTATAAATCATTACCTGCATTGTGAGATGCAGGCCCCAAGCAAAAATGGACGTCAGTACATTTGAATTGCACTGGTATGTAAAATAACTGAAAAAAGAACTGTAAGTGCTAGAACTAAAACTAAGCTGATAACTGAGAACTGATAATAGAAAACTGAAATGATAACTAATAACTGATAACTGCTGAAACTTAAACATGAAATGATAACTGATAATTGAGAAGTAAGGATATGAGTACTCCCTCTTCTGAATGATGAACCACCTGTTTATCTGAATAAACTACAACCTCGGGCCCAATATATATGTGAACAAGCTACGGCCTCAGGCCCAAATACAGGTGTTCAACATTCAGGGATTTAAATTCAGGAACTGAAATCAAACTGCAATATGTGATGCTGAAATACTGAATCATATTGAGTTACACGATACTTGAATACTGAATAGGACTAGACTGAGACATATATTCTTGAACTGATTATGAACACTGAAACTTCAATTGTTTATGACATGCTGAGTAATCTAGACTGAGACGCATGGGCATCAACCCGAGTCTATATTGATTACGCACTGAGCTCACAACATTCAAAATGAAAGTCATGAACGAGTTATGAAGCTAGAGAATAGAAGTTCTACAACTATTCAAGGAACTATGCTTAACTATATTTCTGAGGTAATTAGTAACGTCGTAAAAAAAATGTAGTATAGAGAGAATCACTAACATTCCCAAACATAGAGAGTTAGCCTCACATACCTTGACTCTAGTCCTTTTAAGCATATCTCAATGTTAGTCGCCTCTTTCAACGATAATCTATGTCAATATATATCAAGAGGAACCAATATTATCACTAATTCTCATGTTTTAGTAACTTAGGCATTTTATCAAACACCTTATGGGCGTAAAGCCTCATAGCCCTTAGTAATCGGTATTTTCTTCACAAAGTTCTCATTCTACTATTTCTAGGTGATTCTATAATCCCAAATAGATGTAACTAACACCATTTCGCATCACACAAATGCTTACAACAATCATAAGTCAACAACCCAAAACCCTAGCATAGTTCATATGGTTCTCTTTATCAAACCCATTTAATTCTCTCAATATTCATCAATTCATAGTTATAAATGATTTGGCAGTAGAAGCATTACCTTTTTGACGTTCAATCCTCTTGAATTCAAGTTCTACGGTTTCTTTTCTCAACAATGGTGTCCCGATCGAACATAAAATGATTTGAAGGATTTACCCATGCTAATAAGGTATTGGTGAATTGAAATTAACTTAGAATCGTATTTAGAACTCACCTTGGATGATGGTGGGACCTTGGGGAAGTTGGCTTCTTTAGAGTTCCCCTTTCTAGAGCAAATGTACGTGTTTGGGGTTGTCGGGAACGAGGTAGGGTTTAAAAAAGTGTACGCATCACAAAAATTGAGGAGAAAATAAAAGTAGCTTGGATAAATATCGTCGGTGCGGGGCATCATCAGGGGCGCCAAAATAATTGTGCAAGGCGCCATCAGAGGCGCCACAACTACAGTACCTTGCACTGTCAGGGGTGCTGAGGTTAATTCCCTGGACAATGCCTTGCAGTATCTATGGCCGTGAGGTTACATCGCCTTGCACTGTCTAAGGCCATGAGTTTTCATGGTCTTGCACTGTCTAAGGCTGTAAGACGGACCCTCCCATAAACTTAGTCGATTCTATCGGATTTTATGCACCGCTTTCCCGGTCTTGATTCCAAAATAATTGTTTCCACCCATACTTATCCTGATAGGAATTCACACGTTAAAATGTCACATTTATACTCATTTAATGCACCCACAACTAATTCAAATTTACGGAGTGTTACAAGAACCAGGTATTTACAGCAAAACACACTTATTTACCACCATAGACAGGCATATTCACGACCTTCACCACCATAGACAGACATATTCACCACCCTCTAACCTTATCTTCCCCCTTTTGGCATCATCGAAAAAAAAAGATGTTAAATAGAGGAAGCATATTTAATGTAAGATTCGAGGCCATATAGGCTACATCACAAGGCAAACAGACTAGGCTGAAGATCCAATATTGTACGAAGCACTAAAACAATACAAGAGAAGTCATTTAGTGGTTCCAAAAGAATCCCAGGGCCTTGTTTTAAACCATTAGAACAAAATAAACTAAGTATACTCCAAGATACTTAGACTAAAATAGAAGAGAAAAAAGAATAAAGCATCACTGGGATCACAACGGAATCTAAGGACACTGGGAAGGAACAGGTTCATGGGTGAGAGGAAGAGGGGGTTAATGGTTTCACAAGAGTGGAAATTTGTTGGGCATGAGCTTCCCTATCTCTTCTGAGCTCTTCCCTAAGTTGCCTGGTTTCTTTTCTTAACTCATCATTGTCTTCACGAAGCTTGGCATTCTCTTCAACAGCTAACTCCAACCTCTTATTGAGCTCTCTTGTCTTGCTGATTCCACGTAGAATAACAGATCCTGTTGATCCTGTAGCCTTGATCTCCTCATAGCCAAGAAAATGTTGAACTTGTCAAACAGATCAGTCAACATGAAGCCATAAGGCATAGCATACTTAGGCTTGGAAGTGTTTGTAGCTCTTGCCATATGCTAAATCATCAGGCTAGGTAGATTGATAGGTCTAGCAGTATCAAGTAGCTCCATTACAGCCATGTCCAATAGGGTAGCTTCATGCCTTTTCTCGGACCTCTGAAGATGAATGAATTGACAAAATGAAACAACAACATGTGGAAGGGAGTCATATCAGTCTTGTACACCTTCTGGGGAGCATCCAGTTAAAACTTTTGGGAGAACTATCTTGTGACCAAAATTCTAGTGTCAACATCATTTTCTATGGCTGGCCACTTTTTCTTCAAGTAATTGTCAAATCCTAAAGAAGAAATATTCATAAGCATCCCTAGCTCCTTAGCATCAAACTCCATTTCAAACCCACTTACATTACTTTTGACTACCTTTCCATCAAATTAAAAGTCTACATAGAACTCCACCACAGTAAGAACACATACAGGGGGAAAGCTTTGACAAACATATGTTTCCATCCATGTAGCTCAAGTTTTTCAACCAGTTTAGCCATCCCCTTTTCATCAGTATTTACAAGAATCTTCCCATTAAGCACTTTTCTGTTCCTGAACTCTGTGAGTTTATCAACCACAACTGGCACATTCTTTCTCTTTTTTCCTCTACTGGCCCTTGCAGATGGGATAGCAGTTTTTGAAGCTTTGGTAACCTTTATCTTTTGGCACTTCTAGACTTCTTAATGATTTGTTCATCAACATCCTTTCTTTTACTTCTTTTAAGAGGAGTATTAGAAGGAGGAGCCACTTCTTTCCTTGTTGGGACTGCAGACTTTGTTGCTTTCACAGGAGTTTTCTTGGGTTTCTTCCCTACCTCAGACAAGGGCAAGTCATCTTTATCACTGCTGACCTCCTAATATCTAGTGAAAAGAGTTAACAAGGGCCAGGTTCTTTAGTCCTTTTCTCTCCACTTGCGTTTTCTGAAGGGGCCATGACAGTCTTCCCAATGGTTATAGAGCCTTCAGATTCCTCAGTTATATTCTCATTTTCTTCCTCACTTTATTCATCCACTCCTTCACTCTCACTTGACTTTTCTTGATCCCCACCATCATTCTCAGAATTACCCTCTTCTTTACTATTATTGTCGAGGTGGGGATGGTGAGATCAGCAGGGATAGGGGATGATGGTGTAGGTACAATAGAGGATATCGATGGACAAGAAGCAGGTTTTGGTGCGGGTTCACTAGATGGTTTGATACTTTTCTTTGATTTGGGCTTCATGTTCTTGGATTTTGCTTCAGTCTTGGATGATGATTTGGCTTTAGAAGGGGTTTGGGTGGATTTAGGCATGGTGATCAGAGAAGATAATCGATGAAGGGAGAAAAGAGGATTGGTTCTTGATATTGTTTATTAATGCTTGCTTAGGGTTTGCGAGAAACTGGAAGGTCTGATAAACTGATCATAAGGGGTTTTAAAGACGCTACTCCTGTTTTGACAGGAAAATAGAGGGTGACCGAATTTGAGTTCTACCGAGACTCTTATAATGGTTAATTTGACTGTTAGAATTTCAGGAATAATTAAACTCTAATTGCTCTAGGATTCCCCCTTACTCTTTGACTAGAAGAAAACTAGAAGTGATGCTAACAGGATTAGAAGTATGAGCATAGAAATAATTTAGGATATTAAGTCCCAATGAATTATGACAAGATGGCACGTACCAGAGTCGAAGAACCAACTCCTTAGTAACTCCTTACTTGTTTCTGCAATAAAGCTTCAACACTTCACATTAGTATCATGCAACATAGTTATCAACCAGATTTTCTAAGCAGGTGTGTATGCTTAATACAAGCATGAGTCTGAATCAAACACATTTTACTTGACTATCTACATTAATTATACTTCTTCTAGCCAATCATTGGGGTTCAACTAGTTGGAAGTATTTCTTAGACCTAGTTCTAGTTTGTTCCTTTCAAAGTAATCCCTACTCAGAGCTTTAGTAAAAATATTTGCAATTTGATCTTTAGTTTTATAAAAGTTAATTGAGATATTCCCCTTTTCAACATTGTCTCTGAGAAAGTGGTGTCTAATGTCAATGTGCTTGGTTCTCTTGTGCTGACATGAATGTTTAGCAATGTTTATAGCACTAGTGTTATCACAGAAAATGGGAACACAATCAACAAAAATACCATAGTTCCTTAGATGTTGTTTTATCCATAGCAACTGAGCACAGAAAGATGTTGCTGCCAAATATTCAACCTTAGTTGTGGATAAGGCCACTGAGTTTTGCTTCTTTGTTCCCCAAGACACCAGACAAGAACCTAGAAAATGAGCTGTTCTTGAAGTGCTTTCCTTGTCAACATGAAAACCTGTATAGTCAGCATCAGCATAACCAACTAGATCAAAGCTATACCCTCTGGGATACCATAGGCATAGGTCAGCGGCCCCCCTGAGATATCTTAGTATTCTCTTGACAGCCTTCATGTGAGATTTCTTGGGATTTGCTTGAAATCTTGCACACAATCCTACACTAAATACAATGTCAGGCCTGCTTGTTGTGACGTACAACAGGGACCAAATCATTCCTCTATATAGTTTATGTTCAACACTTTTCCCTTTTTCATCAAGGTCTAGTTTTGTTGCAATGGCAATGAGAGTGTCAACGGACTTAGATAAGTGCATGTTGAATTTCTTCATCAGTTCCTTGGTGTATTTCTACTGATGTATCATGGTTCTAGTAGGTGTTTTCTTGCTTTGCAACCCCAGGAAGAAGTTCAGTACACCCATCATGCTCATTTCAAATTCATTTCCCATCATCTCTACAAATTCCTTGCACATTGACTTCATTAGTAGCCCCAGAGATAATGTCATCCACATACACTTGCACAATCAGAATATTTTTGCCTTTGCTCCTTAGAAACAGAGTGTTGTCCACCTTTCCTCTTACAAAGTTATTGGTTAAAAGGAATTTTAACAGTCTTTCATACCAAGCTCTTGGAGCCTGTTTCAGTCCATATATAGCTTTATCTAACTTGAACACATAGTCAGGAAATTCTTCACTTTCAAACCCAGGAGGTTGTTTGAGAAACACTTCTTCTTTCAGATAACCACTCAATAAAGCACTTTTTGCATCCATCTGATACAAGGTGAACTCCATGTGTGCAGCAAAGGCTATCAACATTCTTATAGCTTCCATTCTAGATACAGGTGCAAATATCTCATTATAATCAATGCCCTCTTCTTGATTGTATCCCTGAACCACCAGTCTAGCCTTGTTCCATGTTATATTTCCTTGTTCATCCAGCTTGTTTCTGAACACCCATCTGGTACCTATGACAGTTCTGTTCTTGGGTCTTTGTACCAAGTTCTAAACCTTACTTCTTTCAAATAGATTTGGCTCATATTGAATGGCTATAATCTAATTTGGATCCTTTAGAGCTTCCTTGATGGTCTTAGGTTCAACTTGTGAGAGAAATACTATGAGCGCACATATATTTCTCAGAGATGACTTGGTTTGAACTCCTGCATTTGGATTAGAGATGATCTTCTCAAGAGGATGTGAACTTTGATGTTTCCATGGCCTGATATGTATACTCAGAGAAGATTCACCGAAGGGGAAACCCAAAGGAATAGGTTCAGTAAGTATGGCTTCATCAGTCTGGTTAGCAGTCAGAGTAGTTTTCTCTTCTTCTTGTTCCTCACGATCACTGTCAATTTCCTTGTAGTCTCCGGATCCATCTTCATATTGAGGTTCGAATTCCTTAGGAACTCTATCACCAGTGAGTCATATGCCGTAGTCTTCATCCTACATACCTTTCTCAGTCAAATTGTTAGATTCATCAAAGATAACATGAATATTTTGTTCTACACACATAGTTCTTTTATTGAAAACTTTATAGGCCTTACTATGTAGAGAGTAACCCAAGAAAATTCCCTCATCACTTATGTCATCAAACTTACCTAGAGCTCATTTACAATTATTATGCAAAAAATATTTGCACCCAAATTCTCTTAGGTGAGTGATGTTGGTTTTCTCCCTCGAAGTAACTTATAGGGAGTTTTCTCAAGAATAGGTCTGACCATGCATCTGTTCAGCAGGTAACAGGTACTATTGACTGCCTCAGCCCAGAAACTCTTAGGCAGTCCACTAACAATCAACATGGTCCTCCCCATGTATTCTAGGGATCTATTCTTTCTTCCTACAACCCCATTTTATTGTGGAGTTCTAGGTGCAGAGAAATTATGATCAATACCATGTGACTTACAGAACTCAAGGAATTTGGAATTTTCAAACTCAGTTCCATGATCTGTTCTTATACTTAATACATTGCACCCTAGTTTATGTTGAATCATTCTGACAAATACACAAAAAAGATCAAAGGTTTCATAGTTAGATCCCAAAAACAGAGTCCATGTATACCTGGAGAAGTCACCTACAATCACAAAAAGATACCTCTTACCTCCTCTGCACCTCACTCTAATTGATCCACATAGGTCCATGTGAAGAAGTTCCAGAGGTTTGGTGGTGCTGACAACCTTTTTAGATTTAAAAGGTGACCTTACATATTTCCCTCTAACACAAGCATCACAAACCTTGTCAAAGGAGAACTCAACTTTTGGTAATCTTCCACTACACTTAAGAATGTGTGCTCACTCCGGGTAAGTGACATATTAGATATCTTGTAAACATTTTTATGTCTATTACCTTTTAATATAACTTCATCAGTATCAAGCTTAGTGACATTGCAGATTTTGGAACTGAATTTTACTTCATTTCCTTTGTCACAAATTTGAGTGATGCTAAGAAGATTGTGTTTAAGACCTACCACATAATACACATCTTCTATAGCATGAGAGAGTGACTTACCAACCTTGCCAATACCTGTTATCTTGCCTTTTTTCCCATTTTCAAATGGCACACTCCATCCTTGGAAAGTTGTCAGTGAGAGAAAGTTTTTCTTTTCTCCAGTCATATGTCTTGAGCATCCACTGTCTAGACACCAGTCTTGATTGTTCCCTCTCACATTAGCTTGCACCAGAAATCACAAGTTAGTCTTGGGAACCCTTACAAGCTTGGGTCACTTTTTGTTTGAAAAAGGATGAATCAGATCTCTTCTTGCCTAGAAGGGAAGAGGATTAGAAGCTATTTTCTTGTTAACCTTAATCCATTTAGTATGGACAATAGGCTTGGATTTTGGCTTCTCTTCCTTCTTCACATTTTTAGCAATACCAAAGGTGTTTCTAAACTGGGCATGAATTAAGGTAGGACAAGTGTCTCTAAAGTGTCCTACCTTTCCACAATAAGTGCACATTTTATTATCAAAAAATTCCTACATACTTTGGATCAAACTTAGGAGGAGGTTTTATGCAGCCAATTCCTGATTTGTTAGAGCTACAGTTTTCATTAAGCCAATTCAAGGCATAAAAAGATCTATGCCATTTGCTTAGTCAAGATAGTTCATAATTAGCCTTTTCTAGATTTTCTTGAAGGACTTTATTCCTACATTCAGCATCATAAGATTATCTTTAGCCCTTTTTAATTCTTTTTCAAGCATATCCTACAGATCACTCATTTTTCCCTTACCATGTATATCAGAAGACTTCTCATTCGTGGAAGTAAGCTCAAAAACCTGGTTCTTAAGGTCTTTGACCTATCCTTCCAGATTAGCTTTGTCAAATTTAAGCTCTTTGAGATCAAGTTTGGCACATGAAAGATTGCTTATTAACTGATCATTTCCAGCACTCATTTTATCCATTTCACTCATCATGGTCACAATTATGGCCATCAGTTATTTTTTTAGACATAACATGAATGTTTTCTTTCAAGTTAGAGATACTTACTTGGTTTGTTTCATCATCAGTTTCTGAATCACTCATGGCTATCATTCCTATCACTTCTTCTTCTATTTGGGTTTCTTCAATCGCCGTCAGTGCCACTTCGATGTTTTCATTTCCAAAGTCAGCTTCCAAGGTCCTCCGTATATCATGGGCAGAGATGCAAGAGGACACTTTGTAGATAATGTTTTTGGACAAGCTTCTGTAAAGCTTGTCATTTGCTTTAGCATTTTTCTGGACTAGCTGACGATCTTCATGATCGTATTCCTCTTCTCTCTTGTTGCACTTGTTACCTTCACCATCCATTTTTGCCCCGAGAATTGGTGCATAATTGACAATTACCCATAGGTCAATGTTAGTGGCCTGAAGGAATGTTTCCATACGTAGCTTCCATTCATCATAGTGGTGTCCATCAAACAAATGAGGTCTCCCAATGTGCATTCCAAGTTGTACTGGAGGCTCTGTCGCCACTGCCTGGTGTTCATCAATTACAACATAGAGATTTATAGCCTCTTCCTCCTTTTCTTCCTCTTTATCATTTCCACTGTCCTCATATGCTTCCAAGAAGGCCTGCTTCATTGCTTCAGTGAATCCTTTACCTAGGATTTTTCCTTTGTTGGAACCCTTTTCTCTCATCTTCTCCCGTTTCTCCTTTTAAGATCGTTCTTTTCTACACTCAATTTCCCACATTGGATAGTACTTGACCATTTGATCAAGCTTGCTACACTTTTAGCAATCATCATAATTAGCTTTGTCAATTTGCTTAGGCTTACCGCTGATCTCTCTCTTAGATACACTTTTGGAGTTCTTCATGAACCTCTTGAACTTAGCAAACATTGCTAGGTCAAGATCATCATTGTCATATTTATCTTCCTCATACGCTTTAAGAACCAAGGCCTTATCCCTCTTTGGTTCTTCCTTGCAATTCTATCTTTCTCATTTCATGAGTTTTAAAGTTTTCAACCAACTCATCAGGTGAGATTTTGTCCAGCTTCTTGGTTTCCTAGACCGCTGTGACTTTTGATTTCCATGAAGCTAGAAGGATCCTTAGAACTTTGCTGACCAACTCTTCTGAGGTAATCACCTTTCCAAGTGATTTCAGTTCATTAGTTATTATGCTAAACCTAGTCATCATCTCCTGGATGGGCTCAGACTCCTTCATGGAGAAGAGCTCATAGTTTCTCATAAGTAGTTCTATCCTTGATCTCTTTATTTGATTTGTTCCTTCATGAGCTGTTTGGAGTGCATCCCATATCTGTTTTGCATTAGAGAACACAGAAATTATGTTGTACTCATCAGGACCAAGTCTACAGATAAGAATTTTCTTAGCCTTTACATTCTTCTCCATCATTCCTAAATCTGCTGCCACAAATTCAGAGGGGTCCTTATGACATGTTTCATTTTGTGCATTTTGTTTAGTAGGAGTCAATGGACCTTGGTTCACTATGGTCCATAGTTCATAGTCTTCAGCTGTCACGAAGTCTTCCATTCTTTCTTTCCACCAACTGCAATACTTTCTATTGAACATGGGTGGTCTAGTAGTTAATTGCCCTTCATTAATTCCCGGTGGAGCACTCATCTTGCTTCCAAAATCTCTCTAGGTGTTAGCCGTGTATGTGAGAGAACCTTCTCTGATACCAATTGTTAAATTAAATACCTGTATGAATTACTAAAGAACTTGGTTCTTTACTATGTTCCTTAAACGTGAAGTAAACTAATGGTAGGATATAATCTCATATTTTAGTCAATTATTACATTCCAATTTACTACACTTTAGTTGAGTTTGAGCTTTAATCCCTAGTTTTTTGCACTAATTATGTCTTTTATGTCTTGTAGGAGTGATTCCGAGCTTTATAGATGTTATAGAATGAATTCAAGTGATTTGGAGCTTTGAAGTCTGAGTAAAAGCCCAAGGAACTAAGCAACAGATGATAGTGGAACGAAACGAAGAATCAAGCAGGCATATTGCGCAGTGTCTAGTAAAATACATATAACCTTTAGCTCGGAAATCTATTTGGGCTCCACAATATATTGTTGGAAACCCAATTCAAAGGGCTACAACTTTCATGTGTTCTGTGCTTTCTAATTCCCAACAGAACAGGGTGAAAAGGGCATGGCAAGTGCACGGCCGTGCACTGACCGCGCATATGGGACAGAACAGTGTGAAAAGCGCAGCCAAGTATGCGAGCACACTTCCAGGTGCGTGGCCGCGCACGTCCAACTCCAGAAAAGTGTCCTTTCTGATGTAGGAGAAGGTGTATTTGTTTGGTCCCGACCCTTCTTGTTATATATACATAATAAAATGGTATTTTTAGGATTTTTGACATATTTAGACCTAAGGAAGCTAAGGAGAAGAGGGAGAAGCAAGAGCACAAAGATTTCACCATTCATCCTCACTCAAGACACGGGTTTGGATGTTTTATGTTTTCCTTTGACTTAACCTTAATTGTGAAGAATTTCTCCATATCCATGGAGTAATTCTTCCTTAGGGATTGATGGATTTGGTGTTTTGAGAATTGTGTATGGATATTAACTCTAGTTTTATGTATTGAATCCTTTTGGGTATTTTTATTATTGCATATATATTCACATGTTTATGTAATAGAAAAAGGCATAATTTGTGATGTTTTGCATTATCTTGTTGGTTGAATTCATTGATTCTTCTTAGTAATCGAAAGAGGCTAGTTGAATTATTGTTTAGACCTAGTAAGAAGGAAAATCAAAAGAGGTTCTCCTAAAGATTAACCCACAACGAATTCTTGCATATCTTCACTAAGCTTAACTTAGTTTATATTGTGAGGTTGAGACTTAATCGAGAGAGGAGTTTCTACTGAACATTCGAACTAATAATAGAGTGAATTCGAGAGACTCATTTGAACCATAGAGTGAAGCAACTAGAGTTAATTGCCAAACAAGTATCTTGCACCTATCCAATCAACCCCTATTTTCTCCCATTGATATCTTCTTTGCTTACTCTTATTGCTATTGTCGTTAGCCAATAGTTTAGCCTTTTTGTTAATTTTAGTTTTAATTCACACAAATTCAAATTGTTGATCATCTGGAATAGAAATAAGACTAGAAGCTATGAAAATACTATTTAAATCCAATCCATGTGGATACGATAATTTTCTATACTATATTCGACTAGCGAGCATAATTTTGTGTTGTATTTTTAGCTCGTCAAATTTTGGCGCCGTTGCCGGGGATTGGCAATCAATCGTGCTTAAAATAGTTTATAGTGCAAATTCAGGAATCTTTGTTTTTATTTTTATTTTATTTTTTCTTTTTACGTTTGGATGTTCTTTGATTGTGCGCAGGTTACAGGTTAGATTGGTGCATGACCCGATCTTCTGGGAAGGAATTGCAACTATACGAACCAGAAATCGAGAAAGATCTGCGATAGTTGAGGAAGGAAAGAAATCTCTCCGAGAATATAAAAACGATTAAGCAATCCTCAACCAAAGAAAAGATGGTGGGAGATGATGATAATGTTGATTTGGCTGCAAGAGAGGCAGCCTAACTCAGAGAGAAAGCTACAAGAGATGTTGAAGAAGCAGCACTCAAAGATGCTCAAATTGCTTATGATGAGGAGAGAGCTCGAAGAATAGCTCAGAATCAGCCCGTGGGTGTAGACCAGTTCCGAAACGTAGCTCCCGGCCATGGGAGACCACTTGGTGATTATGCTAGACCGGTTTACAACCAAGGTTTATCAAGTGTGAGACCACTTCCAGTTGCAGCCAATAATTTTGAGCTGAAGCAAGGGTTGCTTCAAACCCTCCCAAATAATTGTGTCTTCAGAGGAAAGATGAACGAAGACCCAAATAATCATCTAATAGACTTAGAGGAGATCATGAACACCTTTCAAGACAATGATGTGTCATAAGATGCAGTGTACTTAAGGGAATTCCCATTCACTCTGAAAGATGATGCAAAGCACTGGCTTTAAAGCTGGCCCCAGGGATCAATTACAACATGGGAGGAGATGACCTCAAAGTTTCTTGCTAAATATTTTTCCTCAGCTAAAACGGGCAAGTTTAGAAGAGAAATCCATAACTTCTGCCAGAATGATACTGAGACTATGTTTGAAGCATTGGAGAGGTTTAAAGAGATTATGCAAAAGTGTCAACACAGCAGAATTGAACTCTGGATGCAACTACGGGACTTTTGGGATGGTTTGACACCAACCTCACGCAGAACATTGAGCAATGTAGCTGGAGGTCCGTTAATAAAGAAGACTCTAGAGGAGATAGTCACTATTCTAGATGAGTTATCTGAAGATGCAAATTAGTGGCCCTTAGAGATTGTTGAAAGAAGAAGAACAACTGATGTTCACCAAGTTGATACTAACACATCGGTGCAGGTACAACTTGTTTCCATGGCAAAGGAAATAAGGAAGCTAACCTTAGCTTCAATACATAATGAGCCTTATGTAGCATGTGACATATGTGGAAGAGGACACCCTACTCATGAGTGTCAAGCTTCAATGGAGGAAGTTAATGATGTGGGTAACTATAATTTCAATGCAATGGGTCAGAAGCACCCCGGCTTTTCATGGAGTTCACCCGGGGGTACAACAAATGTATGGCAACAAAACAACTCCATATATCAATGAGCTCATGGTTTTGTGACTCAGCAGAGGCCGCAGTTTCAGCCTCACCACCCAAATCAGTTTGGGTTAGAAGATCTAATGAAATCCTTCATTGTCAAGACTAATGAAAGTTTAGATGCTTATGGGGCAGCTATCAAAGAACTTGGTATAGGTTTGCGTAACTTGAAGATACAAGTGGGACAAATTGCAACTGTATTATCTTAGAGGATCCCAAGTACTCTGCCTACTGATACTGAAAAGAATCCCAAAGAAACGGTAAATGTTGTGACCTTGAGAAACGGACAAGTATTGAAGGATCCCACTCTAATTCAAAAAGAAGATGCGCCTGAAAAAGAAAGTGGGAAAGAGCTGAAAATTGAAGATGATGATAAAAAGGCTGAGAAGAAGAAAGGCAAGAAGGGAGCTGATAAAAAGAAAAAGGAGGAAACTTCAAGAATGGAGGACACTGATGATGGGAGCAAGCACATGCCTGCTCTACATTTTCCTCAAAAGTTCTATAGAGAAAAGCTGGACAAACAGTTTGAGAGATTTCTAGACATGCTAAGACAGGTTAATGTAAACCTGCCATTCACTTATGTTCTCTCTCAAATTTCAGCTTTTGCAAAGTTCTTGAAAGAGATCCTTATAAAGAAGAGGAAGATTGAAGAGACCTCAGTGGTTAAGCTCAAAGAGCATTGCAGTTGTAACGACCCATATTATGACTTGTACGCGTCATTCGGTGGTTCAAAGCCTAGAGTAGCTTCACTTCATGTATTATGACTTGTACGCATGGTCAGAATTGAAATTTCGGAAGTTCAGAGTTGATTTCAAAAGAAAATTCTTATTTCGAAAGTTTTAAGTTGGGAGAATTGACTAAGGTTGGATTTTTGAGTAAACAATCTCAGAATTGGGATTGGAAGGTTCCAACAGGTTTGTATGATGAATTCGGACTTGGGCGTATATCCGGATCGGGTTTTGGATGACCCGGGAGCGTTTCGGCGCCTATTGTGGAAGTTGGCATTTTGAAAGAATTTCATAAATTTGGGTTAAAGTGCATTTCAATGTTATCAATGTCCGTTTGGGATTCCGAGTCTGGAATAGCTCCATATAGTGATTCTGGTATTGGGAGCGCCTCCGAAAGTGTATTCGAAGGTCCGTAGGTCATTTTGGAATTATTTGGCTAAAGCTATAAATTTGAAGGTTTTTGAGAAGTTTGACTGGAAGTGGACTTTTTGATATCGGGGTCGGAATCCAATTCCAGAAGTCGGAGTAGGTCTGTAATGTCAATTATGACTTATGTGCAAAATTTAAAGACAATCAGACTTGATTCGATAGGTTTCGACGTCGATTATAGAAGTTGAAGTTTCAAAGTTCATTAAGTTGGAATTGGGGTGCGATTCATGATTTTGATGTTGTTTGATGCGATTTGATGTCTCGAGCAAGTTTGTGTTATGTTACGGGACTGGTTAGTATGATTGGACGGAGTCCCGGGGGCCTCGGGTATGTTTCGGGATGGTTTCAGACCAAATTCCCCTTGTTTATGATTGCTGGTTTCTGGTGTTTGGGTTGTTCATCGCGATCGCGTAGATAGGCACGCGATCGCATAGTGCTGACTGAGAGTTGGCAAAGTTGTTCTTCGCAATCACAGGGGCAAGTATGCGATCACGAAAGGCATTGGTCTGAGACATGAAGGTTTGTCCTTCGCGTTCGCGGAGCTGGGCTCGCGTTCGCGTAGGTTGATAAGGCAGAGGTTAGCGATTGCATCACCGTTGTCGCGTCAGCGTAGAAGAGAAGTTGTGGCATCTGAATTTGGTCTTCGCGATCGCGAAGAATGTTGCCTGGGCAGTGGAGTTTTGGCTATTTTTACTTCATTTTCTCCATGGGAGCCGATTTTGGAGCTCCATCTTCTTCATCTATGTCAAGGTAAGTGATTCCCACCTATTGCAAGTTAAATACTTGGATTATATATATGGATTTAGACATGAACAATTTGTAGAAATTTGGTATTTTGAAGAAAAACCTAGAAATTGGTATTTTGGGAATTTGACCACGAATTTGGGTAAGGAATTGAGAACAAATTATATATTTATGTTCGTAATGATATGGGTAATGTTTATCTTCAAACAATTTCGGAATCCGGGCATGTAGGCCTGAGGGTGATTTTACCAACTTTTCGAACAGAGTTGGGAATTGTTATAAAATGATTAATTATGAGTATTTGAGAATATTTTCATTGGGTTGCGTCATATTTGACTAGTTTTGCAGCGACGGGCATCCGTTTGAATTGTCGGAGCGGCCTTGGAGCCAGTTATGGAATTTCGGAGCAAGGTAAGTCTCCTTTCTAACCTTGTAAGAGGGAATTTACCCCATAGGTGAAATAAATCAATATGTGCTCCTATTTGTGGGGGCTACGTATGCACAAGATGACAAGAGTCCGTGCGTAGCTACTATCATCCCTAAGTTCGGTAGTCTAGGACCCAAAAGCATGCTTTACTTGTAATATTTGTAGTCTTGTTGTCAATTGAAATGCCTAAATCATATCAAACTTGGTAAATAAACTTTCTAAAAAGCTAAACATCATTTCTTGACTGTTAAAAGAGAAATTGCCATTTCCTTGGAAAATTCCCCCTTGATGAAGTCTTGATTGACTGTTTGAATTTGTTTATCTTTGTGGAACGGGCCAAATGCCTCGGTAGATTAAATAGATGCATCTATGGTTCGCGTCATTTGACCCTCTGGCAGTGCACAGTTTAAATATTTGTTGGATCGGGCCGTACGACCTCGACATGATTTGCGCATGCTTGTATTGCTTGCCTTGGAACTTATAGATAATGATATTTCCTCCTCGGCCCGAGTTAAATTTGTTAAATAATGGGAGATAAATATGGAGATTTCTCATTTATGAAAGAACTGCTTACTTACTTCAAAATATTGAGCTTGCAACCGTTCATATAATCCATACTTAATTATATCATTGACACCCCATTTATAGCCCATAGTAAGTGTCGAAGTCGACCCCTCGTCACTACTTCTTCGAGGTTAGGCAGGATACTTACTGGGTACGCGTTGATTTACGTACCCATACTACATTTGCTGCACATTTATATGCAGGTACACATATGTTTAGCGACCTTGTGGGTGCATAGGCACGATTATGGCAGGAACTTAGGTGAGCTGCATCCTATACGACACACCGCAGCCAGCAGAGTCTCCTTCAGAGTATTGTATTTTCTTTCCTGTCCAAGTTATATTCTAGACAGTTATTGTATTTTATTTTAAATTCCTAGTAAATGCTCATGCACTTGTGACACCGGGTTCTGGGGTGATTATGGGATGTTCAGTATTGAAATTGGAAAACATTGTTATTATTCTATAAATTCATCTTTTACTAGATAAAATGAAGAAAATTTACGATTTCAAAAATATTAAAATGAGGGTCTAATTAACTATTTAGTGTTGGCTTGCCTGACACTGGAGTCCGGTGCCATCACGACCTTCATGGATTTTGGGTCGTGACAATATTGTATCAGAGCACTAGGTTCACTTAGGTCTCACTAGTCATGAGCGAGTCTAGTAGAGTCTTGCAGATCGGTACGGAGACGTCTGTACTTATTTTCGAGAGGCTACAGGGCTGTTAGGAGCACTTCCCTTCTTGATTCCTCATCGTGTGATTTGATTCCTTTGAGGCTTATGCCTTTATATCTTTCCCATTCAATCTTATGCGACGTGAAGCACTGGTTATAAATCGGGATTTGAGGAATTGTAATGGTACTACAGACGTGGTGCGGGATATTTCTCCCTGCGTAGTTGATTGGGCTATTGTCGTCACCTTATGGAAGGATATTCTGTCATTTCAGCAGAATAGCTATACTTCTGAGAGCTTTAAGGCTATGCACAGGTTGCTATGATACTCATGAGTTGTTATCGCACAGTATTAAGGTGAAGATAGGATGCTTGCCTATGTTTCGGGGCAGTGAATGACTTGGAAGGAGGTTTAATTAGTGCATGATTCAAAGATCCAGTATTTTATTTCTGGCGAAGGAAAGGCAATCGGACTAGGAATGTTTAGATTTGGGTTGATGGAATAATGAGGCTTGGTATTTTCGAGCATAGTAGAGTTCTCAAACTGTGATATGTTGTCATCATCCTTGTTGAACACGTTAAAGTTCACCGATGTTATGGCCTTCTTCAATTTTACTTCGGGGAAGGGTACTGTCAAATGGTGCTTGATATGCCGCTGTCAGAGATAACAGAGTGTAGAGGTTTGGGAATCGAATTGGTACTTCTAGTATTGATGGCTCGAGAAAGATGATTTCCGGACGGGTTTAAAGTTGGTAGCAATCTATCAGTTCAAGTGCTATAGAGGTATATTTTGATTTAAGGCAACAACTGGGCAACAAATAATGAGGAAGGACATGTATGAGGTGTCTTACAATGGTTAAAATTCTAGAAGGCCAAGTGTGAGAAACAGGAGTCGGGTAGTTACTTAAAGGAGTGAGTTTGACCAAAGTGGGAGAGTGGCAGAGTAGCATGTGGGTTTTGTGATAGGATAGTTACACGCCTTGAGGAAAGTTTGGAGTGATTGGGATTCATGGTGGATAGTGACTAGGTCTACAGGTGTAATTTGGAATATCGGTTGCTATATTCAGGAAGATTGGGTGTGACAGGAGGGGGTAGCTTAATATGAAACAGGATACAACATGACTTTGGATTGGATTGTATTGTCACACATTTAGTTGATGCCAATGGGGAGTGAACGGGCTTGTATAGCTGGTGAATGGGCACGGGCTCAGGATGGTTTGTTGGCTTCGTAGTAATTTTACTCGCTGCAACATTGTGGGAATATGTCGGCATGTAATTTCTACAAGTGGGTTATCTCCTGTGATCAGGTTAGCGATCGCGTGGTGTTGGCGAAGCTTCTGCGCAGAATTCTACTGGCTACCCGATAAAATATTAAATATGTAAATGTGGCTAGTGGTTCAGAGTGTTCATTAAAGGTTAATAGAAGGATTTCGGGGAATTTGGCGGGTTGATTGTGCTAGATCATGTCGATGAAGGAAGAATCTTGGTGAGTTCCAGGTTTATGCAATAGTAGCTTCAAGCTAAGTGGGAGTGTCCCACCGCCTACAGTTGGATTGCATGGTCATCTATTTGTAAGATTTCTGGTTATCGGCATATTGATGGATTATTACGACTGAGGAAAAGGGAACATCAGTGGTAATTGGAGAAAGCGATTTGAGGAATGTGTGTTATAGTTGGACTTATCGGTTCATGCTCAGGCTTTGGGAAGACTCAGTATTTATGCTTCGTGTAGAGGCGAGTTACAAGGAAGATGATTCGGCCAGGTGCTTCCTTGAGAGGGTACTCATGTGCTAGCAAAGCCTTGGAGTTGATTATATTCGGGATCAAGTCAGAGTGGGTGACTCTCAATAACGGTCCTAGTGGATTCAAAAGTTAAAGTGCAGTGCCTAAGGATTTCGAGCTTGGAGTATGGTTAAGTATCGATCTTTTTCAGCAGATTATGAAAGGGGCTTGGGGTGTTCTATGTTATCTTCAGTCTGCGGGGTAGCATTGGAGGAATGGGAGAAAATAACTTCGGGCTCATAGAGGAATTATCAGAATGGGTGTACCAGTTCAAGATGCGAATATGCGCATGAGGGTATGAGATGGTTTGTGGGATTTGGGGACAATGTGGTCTCGTGAAATGGGGTCACTCGGGATGAGTGCGGATTGAGTACATTATATTGATAAAGGAGTTGTTGTTATTTCTAAGGAAGATCCAGAGTAAATTAGGAGAAGTCGGGTTTGGTTAGCAATGGTTGAATCGGCATAATGATGGCAATGATCAACACTTTCAGTGTGTTGGGTTATTCATGTGATTTGTGACAGTACGTACGGGGTATGACGGCCGCCATAATTGATTTTATTTGGGGGCATTCGAGCATTATGGCATGTTATGTGTAGACGGATCCCGGAAGAGTTATGATGGTTTAGACCACTACTTGAGGTTGGTATTTTCTGCGGATATGAGAATTCAGTCACATGTTGCAATAGTTCTCTTGAAATGAGTTAAGTAGAAGATTTCTATATGATAAAGTGTTTACCCTATTAGTAGTTTAGGAGTTATGATGAAATTCTTGTACTCTTGCGCATTGGCATGATTAAGTGTAGTGGTCGGCATGGGATTCGAAAGTTGAGGATCAAGGTTACAGTTTGGTGTCGACAAGAATGCCAAGGGCTCGGAAGAGCAGGGAAGAATTCAGATGTTTAGAGTAAACTGGTGTTCTTAGCGTCACCTGAGAACGGTGTCATGTGTAAAAGGCTCTGTGTACTGAGCTGCGGATTCTTGATTTGCTTTACAGTATTAGAGTGGCCGACAGTATGGAAGTGCAGATTTGTTATCTGGTGCGGAAGGTCATGGGGGTGTATCCCGCGGGAAGATTGTATATGTGTGACACGTACTCACTGGATTGATTAAAGATTTAAAACCAAGTATGAAGATTGTGGTACTAACGCTAATGTGAGAATTTATGTCTAAAGGGTGCTCAGTTCGTTTGATTGTGGACTGTGGAAGTTTGTTCCGGATTTGATGACTGTTATTATGTGTCGTGAATAGGTTAGTGTGGGTCCTTGAGAGTCTATTTAGCCAAGCATTGTATGATCAGAATCGACTTGAGGTCTGTGGATGGATTTAAATGTCAATGTGGTCTCTATGTCAGGCCGGATGTCTTCATTTCAGCATAGCGCTCCTTATGGAGGAGTATTAGGATGTTGGATGTTATTTCTTCGTCGGCTATTTCATGTAATACTATATTGTGCCGTGTGAGTTGTGAAGCGACTTGATAAATTTCCTATGTGTTGAGGTTCCACGTATCGATGATGTTATTTGAGCGGGATGGATCTCGAGATTCAGATCACATATCGCACCTTAGTTGTGCTTGAGTTTTGTAGCGTATGATGCTGTTTGTCCTCCCAGGGATGTTATTATGCACTTAGCGTGCTTGTGGCCGATATTCGGGTATTTTTGTAGTAATGAGCATTCTAGCTCGGTAACTATTTCCTTATAGATTTTATGTGTGGATCGGGTGGCACGCCGCCACGGGTATGCTGTTTGGATCGGGTTGCACGCCATAACAGTGGGATGTTGATTACAGTCCCCTAAATCTAGTTTCATGTGTTTTGTTTTCCATTTTCTAGGGAAGGTTCATAACACCTTTTTGGTTGTCTAATTAGTTGTGTGGGTTGAGTAGTCCCTTCCAGAGATTCGTTTTCCTTAAGTATCACGTTCGAGTTTGTAGCTTATTGGCACATTGCGGCATCATATGAGACTTTTGGTCATGTTTGGTGTGGCTTGTTGCCCGAGCAGCTTATACTGGGTGAGACTTGATTTTTGGATCTGGGATCAGTGCGATCGGATTATATGAAGTATATTAAAGAGCAAATACCATTATTTGGTTCATAATGGGGGTGATGATTCTAGTCAAAGGGAGAGATTCAATGATTTGTTGACTCTGCAGTTGGTTATGAATTTCTACACATCTCTTCTGTCGTGGCGGTATTGCAAGATTGGAACAAGACTTATATATGTCATGAGGTGCATTGTGAGCATCATATTCGTCGAATTTCAGCTATTTTTATCAGAGGATGTTATTATGGTCATGTGAGTTATGCAGTGCATAGTGTGAATTCAGCAAAGGTATGCAATCATGTATCGTTGCATCGTATAGTGATTGATACGGTGTTCGTATGATGGGAATATGTCTGGCAGAGAATTTCGAATGTTGCAAAGGGATAATCTTCAAACTGGCTAGAGCTAGTGTGCTCAACTAAGTTGTGGCAGCACGGGTAAGTGCACGAGGTATTAAATAGTGATTTCGGACAATCCCAGAGCATTTCTTAGCACGTTCGAGGAGGAACGTATGTTTAAGTGGGAGAGAATGTAATGACCCGACAGGTCGTTTTGAGCCCCGGCGCGTCATTCGGCGGTTTGAAGCCTTAAGTAGCTTCACTTCAGGTATTGTGACTTGTACGCATGGTCGGAATTGAAATTTCGGAAGTTCAGAGTTGATTTGAAAAGAAAATTCTCATTTCGGAAGCTTTAAGTTGGAAGAATTGACTAAGGTTGGATTTTGGAGTAAACGATCTCGGAATCAGGATTGGAAAGTTCCAACAGGTTAGTATGATGAATTCGGACTTGGGTTTTGGATGACCCGGGATCGTTTCGGCGCCTATTGTGTAAGTTGGCATTTTGGAAGAATTTCATAAATTTGGGTTGAAATGCATTTCAATGTTATCAATGTGCGTTACGGATTCTGAGTCTGGGAATAGCTCTGTATGGTGATTCTAGTATTGGGAGCGCGTCCGGAAGTAGATTTGAAGGTCCGTAGGTCATTTTGGAGTCATTTGGCTAAAGCTAGAAATTTGAAGATTTTTGAGAAGTTTGACCGGAAGTGGACTTTTTGATATTGGGGTCGGAATATGATTCCAGAAATTAGAGTAGGTCCGTAATGTCAATTATGACTTGTGTGCAAAATTTGAGGACAATCGGACGTGATTTGATAAGTTTCGGCATCAGTTGTAGAAGTTGAAGTTTCAAAGTTCATTAAGTTGGAATTGGGTGTGATTCATGATTTTGATGTTGTATGATGCAATTTGAGGTCTCGAGCAAGTTTGTGTTATGTTATGGGACTGGTTGGTATGATTGGACAGGGTCCCGGGAGCTTCGGGTGTGTTTCGGGATGGTTTCGGACCAAATTCCCCTTGTTTATGATTGCTGCTTTCTGGTGTTTGGGTTGTTCATCGCGATCATGTAGATAGGCACGCGATCGCATAGTGATAACTGAGAGTTGGCGAAGTTGTTCTTCGCGATCGCAGGGGCAAGTACGCGATCGCGGAAGGCATTGGTCTGAGGCATGAAGGTTTGTCCTTCGCGTTCGCGGAGCTGGGCTTGCGTTTGCGTAGGTTGATCAGGCAGAGGTTCGCGATCGCATCACCGTTGTTGCGTTCGCGTAGAAGAGAAGTTGTGGAAGCTGAATTTGGTCTTCGCTATCGCGAAGGTGTTCCGACGATCGCGAAGAAGGTCACCTGGACAGTGGAGTTTTTTAAAACGTGAATTTGGCTATTTTTACTTCACTTCCTCCATGGGAGCCGGTGTTGGAGCGATTTTGGAGCTCCATCTTCTTCATCTATGTCAAGGTAAGTGATTCCCACCTATTGCAAGTTAAATACTTGGATTATATATATGGATTTAGACATGAACAATTTGTAGAAATTTGGGATTTTGAAGAAAACCCTAGAAATTGGTATTTTGGGAATTGGCCACGAATTTGGTTAAGGAATTGAGAACAAATTATATATTTATGTTCGTAATGCTATGGGTAATGTTTATCTTCGAAAACTTTCGAAATCCGGGCATGTGGGCCCGAGGGTGATTTTACCAACTTTTCGAACGGAGTTGAGAATTGTTATAAAATGATTAATTATGAGTATTTGAGTATATTTTGATTCGGTTGCGTCATATTTGACTAGTTTTGCAGCGACGTGCATTAGTTTGAATTGTCGGAGCGGCCTTGGAGCCAGTTATGGAATTTCGGAGCAAGCTAAGTCTCCTTTCTAACCTTGTAAGAGGGAATTTACCCCATAGGTGAAATAAATCAATACGTGCACCTATTTTGGGGGGCTACGTACGCACGAGGTGACGAGAGTCCGTGCGTAGATACTATTATGCCTAAGTTCAGGTAGTCTAGGACCCAAAAGCATGCTTTACTTGTAATATTTGCAGTCTCGTTGTCAATTGAAATGCCTAAATCATATCGAACTTGGTAAATAAACTTTCTTAAAAGCTAAACATCATTTCTTGACTGTTAAAAGAGAAATTACCATTTCCTTGGAAAATTCCCCCTTGATGACGTCTTGATTGACTGTTTGAATATGTTTATCTTTGTGAAATGGGTCGAACGCCTCGGTAGATTAAATAGATGCATCTATGGTTCGCGTCATTCGACCCTCTGGCAGTGCACAGTTCTAATATTTGTTGGATCAGGCCGTACGACCTCGGCATGATTTGCGCATGCTTGTATTGCTTGCCTTGAAACTTATAGATAATGATATTGCCTCCTCGGCCCGAGTTAAATTTGTTAAGTAATAGGAGATAAATTTGGAGATTTCTCAATTATGAAAGAACTGCTTACTTACTTCAAAATATTGAGCTTGCAACCGTTCATATAATCCATACTTAATTATATCATTTACACCCCATTTATAGCCCACAATAAGTGTTGAAGTCGACCCCTCGTCACTACTTCTCCGGGGTTAGGCAGGATACTTATTGGGTACGCGTTGATTTACGTACTCATACTACATTTGCCATACATTTTTGTGCAGGTACACATATGTTTAGCGGCCTTGTGGGAGCAGAGGCGCGATTATGGAGGGGACTTAGGTGTGCTGCATCCTATACGACACACCGCAGCCAGCAGAGTCTCCTTCAGAGTATTGTATTTTCTTTCCTGTCCAAGTTATATTCCAGACAGTTATTGTATTTTATTTTAAATTCCTAGTAAATGCTCATGCACTTGTGACACCGGATTCTGGGATGATTATGCGATGTTCAGTATTGAAATTGGAAAACATTGTTATTATTCTGTAAATTCATCCTTTACTAGATAAATTGAAGAAAAAATATGATTTCAAAAATATTAAAATGAGGGTTTAATTAACTATTTAGTGTTGGCTTGCCTGACAGTGGAGTCCGGCGCCATCACGACCTTCATGGATTTTGGGTCGTGATAGCAGTGCTATCTTGCAAAATAAACTCCCACAAAAGTGTGGAGATCCAGGGAGTTTTACTATACCTTGCTCTTTAGGCACCTTAAATTTTGATAAGTCTTTATGTGATTCTGGTGCCTCGATTAAACTAATTCCATTGTCTATTTACAGGAAACTGGAGAAGGAGATTGAAGATATAAGGTCAGGGCCAATATCTTTGCAGCTGGTAGACCAAACGACTATAACACCCGAGGGGATAGTAGAAGATGTTTTGGTGCGAGTGGATAAGTTCATATTTCCTGTAGATTTCATAGTGGTGAATATGGAGGTGAACAAGGAGGTTCCCCTCATCCTAGGAAGAACATTTTAGCAACGGGTAGATATATACATACATGATAGAAAACTCATTCTTAGAGTGGATGAGGAGATTGTGACTTTTGAGATGAATGTAGCAACGGCAGTGAAAAAGGAGAAGCCAGCTGCAAGTGTTGAGTGGAAGGTGAAGAGCTCAAAAGAGAAGGCTCCAGTGATTGAGAAAGATAAGTGTGGGGTGTACCCCAAGAAGGCTAAGAAGAAGTTGTCCGCGTGGATTTGTGCACTAGTTCGGGCATGTGGAATGGAGCCCGACTTCGACTAAGACCCCGACTAAAAATTCAGTGAAGTTTCCTTTACCTTATGGTTTTTAATTGTGTGTCATGGGGACATGCCATAACTTAAAGTGTGGGTAGGGGATGTTTGTATGTTGTATGTATATGTATTTTAGTTTTTGTTAATTTTAGTAGTTAGAGATAGAAAACAAATTGAAAATAACATAAAAAGTTTAAATTTTTTGATTTTTCCCGACGATGGACATCATTCGACAAGTTTCTTAAGGGATTAAAGTCGAAAGAAAAATACAAAAAGATTTTCTTTTGGTAGGTAGTGTAATAATTCCCCCCTGGTTTTTCTTTGTGCCGCGGTTCTTTTCCAAGGATTTTGTTTGAACCGGGTGTAGTTAGTTTTTATTTTATTAGTAGTAGAAAACCTTGTGCTATGATTTGAATTGAAGCAATATCTCTTGACTTTATTATGCTTTGGGAATAGTAAGTGTTTTAGTTGTGACGCTTAGGCTCAGTTTTTTGACTCTTGCATAAGTACCTTAAATCGTATGATCTTAACTTTGCTTAACTGCTTAGACTAGAGTGTCTTGATGAGTCCAATCCTGAGTGAGTTATGTGCCATGTCTATGAGAGGTTTTGTGTTATTCTGTACATTGCATTTGATGTCTGGAACTTGCCCCGTGTGTTTGCAAAGCGAAATAGTAGTTTTATTCAGTCTTGGAAGTGATATAGGCATTTCTTTGTTGCGCCATTTATATGTTTTACCCACCTAATTATTATGTATCTTAGTTAACCCTTTGAGCCTATAATCCTATTTCTTTGGTAACCACATTACAAGCCTTACCCTTTTGTTTGAATTGATCATCTATTTGAATCATTTACCTCCCATGAGAACTTAAAATTGTTATGAACTTTGTAAAAGTTGAAGTGTGGGGTGGTTGGTTTGGCTTTTGAGTGGAACTAATGAAATAAGTAGAAAGGTGCACTTATTTGAAAAAGTAAGATCCACTTGAATTGAACAAGAAAAGAAAAAAAATAGTTGTATTGTTGTGAACAAGATTCATTGATAAGTGGTAACTCTTGATGCAATTGTGCTTAAATAATAGTGAGTTAATGCATGTTGATGTCAAGGTGGAGTATGGTTTGACATAAGTGTGGGGTTTGAACAATGAAATATATGTACTAAAGTGCTTAGGGAGGTGTAGTCACTCTTATATCTAAATGTATCCTACCCGTCCCGCAGCCTACATTACAACCATTTAAAGTCATATTTGATCCTTGACTGAATGAACTCGATTAGTTGAGGAGTTCACTACGGGCAAGCCTATGTTTCATTTTTGTAGCATATAAATGTTGTTTCTGAGAGTGGGTGAATTCTTTCTATCTTGAGTTCCTGATTGTTCTTAATTTTTATTGTGTGTGGAACTACTCTCGTTTGTTGTGTGAGGGCACATGATTCATGAATGAAAGGTAATGTCATTTACCTTTATGTTAGAGTAAGTGAGTGAGTTGTGAATAATGCATGGTACTTGTGAGTCAAATCTTGAGGTGAAGATGTTATACTATTGTGCTTAGTCTATTTTAAATATTCTTGGGGTGATGAGTTAGGAGAGTTGCTTAGTAAGGTTGTGTCTATATAAAGTGTAGTTTGATTGCTCGAGGACGAGCAATGGTTTAAGTATGGGGTGTTGATGGTAGGCTATAATCTCATGTTTTAGTTGATTATTACATTCCAATTTACTGCACTTAAGCTGAATTTGAGCTTTAATCGCTAGTGTTTTGCACTAATTGTGTCTTTTATGCTTTGTAGGAGTGATTCCGAGCTATGTAGATGTTATGGAATGAATTTAAGTAATTTCGAGCTTTGAATTCTGAGTAAAATCCCAAGGAATTAAGCCGGGATCATGTTCGGGGATCAACGGATGATAGTGAACGAAACGAAAAATCGAGCACGCATATTGCACAGTTTCTAGTAAAATGCATATAACTTTTCGCTCGGAACTCTATTTGGGCTCCACAATATATTGTTGGAAGGATATTTCAAAGGGCTACAACGTTCAAGTTTTACGTTTTGTCAAATACACAACACAATATGGTGAAACGGACGTGGAAAGGGTGCAGCCGCGCACTGACCGCGCATATGGGGCAGAACAGTGTGAAAAGTGTGCGGACACACTTCCAGGTTCGCGGCCCCGCACGTCCAACTTCGTAAAAGTGTCTTTTTTCATGTAGGAGAAGGTGTATTTGTTTGGGCCCGACCCTACTTGGTATATATACATAGAAAAACGGTATTTTGAGGACTTTTGCCATAATTTAGACCTAAGGAAGCTAAGGAGAAGAGGGAAAAGCAAGAGCACAAGGATTTCACCATTCATCCTCACTCAAGACAAGGGTTTGGATGTTTTATGTTTTTCTTTAACTTAAACTTAATTGTGATGAATTTCTCCATACACGTGGAGTAATTCTTCCTTAGGGATTGATGGATTTTGTATTTTGAGAATTGTTTGTGGACGTTAACTCTAGTTTTATGTGTTGAATCATTTTGGGTGTTTTTATTGTTGCATATATATTACATGTTTATGTAATCGAAAAAGGCATAATTTGTGATGTTTTGCATTATCTTGTTGGTTGAATTCGTTGATTCTTCTTTGTAATTGAAAGAGGCTAGTTGACTTATTGTTTAGACCTAGTTAGGAGGATAATCGAAAGAGGTTCTCCTAAAGATTAACCCACTACGAATTCTTGCATATCTTCACTGAGCTTAACTTAGTTTATATTGTGAGGTTGAGACTTAATCGAGAGAGGAGTTTCTACTGAATGTTCGAACTAATAATAGAGTGAATTCGAGAGACTCACTTGAACCATAGAGTGAAGTAACTAGAGTTAATTTCCAAACAATTATCTTGCACCTATCCAATCAACCCCTATTTTCTCCCATTGATATCTTCTTTGCTTACTCTTGTTGCGATTGTCATTAGTCAATAATTTAGACTTTTAGTTAATTTTAGTTTTAATTCACACAAATCCAAATTGTTGATCATCTTGAATAGAACTAAGACTAGAAGCTACAAAAATACTGTTTAAATCCAATCCTTATGGATACGATAATTTTCTATACTATATTCGACTAGCGAGCATAATTTTGTGTTGTGTTTTTAGCTCGTCATAAACATAGTAATTTTTACGTGGAAAATCACCCGGTTTAAAAGGTATAAAAACCACAACCTACTACGTAGGATTTTTAATTTCAACTCCACTAGAATAATGAGCCAAAAATGTATCAATTACAAGACTATAATTCAATACTCTCCAGTACTCCTACTATGACTATTTGATTTACAAGTTACTCTAACTTGTAAAGCAAACACTCACTCTAACTCACTAATTGTTTGTGACACTTGATTACAACTCAATTTTCTAAAACATATTTTACTAGACTGGCTCAAGAAGAACACAATACTAGTACTTAACTAGAGTGAAAAAATGTAGTTCTTCAATTGATGTGTGAAAATATAATCTCAGAAGTCCAAAATAGATAGTATTTAAACGCATGGACTTCAAGATCTTCTAGGAGTCCTATGCATAGTCAGCTTCTCGTTTGATAAGACTTCGACTATTCCAAGGACCCCACAAGTTTTGGGACTCTTGTCTCTCACTGAATTATTCGTATATTCTTGGGCAACAACTCTTATCACATGTAGCAGGCTTTTTCCACCAAACTCGAACCTGGGTAACTTTGAGATAAAGTTACTGGCTTGCACAGATGTACAATCATCAATCAGAGGAGCTAGTCCTTTGCCCTGAGGAGCTGGTTCTTAGAACAGTGAAGCAACTTTGTTGAGGACCTGGTTCTTCAAACATTGCATCTAAACAAACTTCTTTAATCATCAAAATCTCAATACTCAATAATAATTACTGTATAATAACCAAGCGAGGCAATTAGCATATGTCTATCCTAACCGCGAATCCATTCCCTAATGCTCGGGTTGAAGAACTTGCTCTACTCAATCCTATGTGCAATCTAGACTTTCCACCTTCGAGTTCAATTCTAGATTCATATATAGTTTTCAATCGGTGATCAAACAATCAAAAAATTAAGCGCATGATTGAATAAATAAACCAATACGATAAATCAAGAAACTAAAATTAATACCCAAATAACAACAGTCATGAAAGAACCACAACCCTAGAATGTGAAGTTTAGCTCCACATAGACATGGTTACTAACAACAAATCATCTAAAGAAATATAAAAATTACTAAGTTGGGCGAAAAAAGATGAAATCGGATGAACCCTAGCCTCCACAGCGGCTCCTTGCTCTCCCTCGACCAAAAGTTATATAAAAATCAGGTCTAATGTTTATTTATAAGTAAAGAAAAAGTCTAGACGAAATAACTAAGTTAAAAACAAGAAAGGAGAAGAAATAGCCTCGACATCGGACCGGCGCATCACACCAAAAATAGGCCGCCCCAGGCATGGCCTCGCACGCAAAATAGGACCCCGCGTTGAACGCTTCTTCGCACTGGTAAACGCGAAGGAAATGGTTGACGTTGGTGCTGCCTAACTCCTTTGCCTTTATCGTTTCTTGCCTTCATTTTTGTCCAAGGTTAGATGTTATCTTTTCTTTTTTTATTTTTCTTTTATGCGTGATTTCAATTATTAACCCATCATTATGTTATCATATTTCAAATTATTATATAATCATGAGCCACTCATTTAATTGGATAAAATACACTTCAAAATAATTACTTTGCCTCCAAATTCCATTTTCAAATTACTTACAATATCCATTAACACCTAAATAAGTATAAAATTCCATAATCAAACTAAGTTGGACATATTCAATATCAAATATAACCAAAGAGCGTAAAAATACAAGTTATTTAATATCAAAATATATATAAATATGCTCATAATCACCATTTCACACTTAAACCGTTGTTTGTCCTCGAGCAAAACACAACTATAATCCACGAAACAAAATTAAGCTTTAACTATTTATTGCCTCAATTATACATATGACCATGGTTCATAGTAATAATTAAGCTCTAGCGTATGCATTTTACACACACTTCCCATAAACTCATGTCATACTTCAAAATATTCAAAACATAGACAACATGTTCATAACAATCCTCGCCTAAAAAGTGACGCAATGTGACAATGCACTCAATGCTTGAACACTCAATATCGCAGAGAAGTCTAATAATGTCACTCATGAACCCATGCGCCCTCACAACAAAACCAAGGAAAGTAACAGTCCGCATATTCAGATCTCATGCTCAAATATAGTTTACGGACTTAGTCATATACGAGAAACATCAGTCACTCTCACAAAGAAGTCACATGCATACAAAAGGTACCATGGGCTTGCCCATTATGTAAATCTCTACTAATGTAGGCTCGTTCAGATTAAAATCACTTAGAACTTTGTCAAGGTTGTAATGTGGGGTAAGAAATGGGTAGGATATCTTTAGGAATAGTAACTAACCCTCTTAAGCTCTTTAACACATCACATAATCAAATTTACGCAAATATTTCTTCAACCCAACTTAATTTCACATACAAGATGACCACCAAAAACGCTCCATCTTTCGTTAAGCACTACTTTAATTCACACTCATTAGCTAGGACAAGATGTATTCTTTCTTTTGCTATATTTTTCTTTCTTGTAGATTTGTTTTTTTCTTTCTCCCCCCCTCCTCTATTTTTCTTGTGTTTTACACTCCCCGCTGGTGGTGTAACTCTTATGATACAAGTGCACTTTTCGTCCTTTTATTGGTTCCACTTATAAAGGTACCCAAGTTCCCTCCTAACTTTATTCTAGCACTCATGTTATAAGTTAAGCGCTTTAAGAGGTAGAACGATCAAAGTAATGTCAATTAAGAATAAAGGGGTATAGGCTTGTAATGCGAGTGCCAAATATAAGTTTTTTGGTTCAAAAGGGCTAATTAAGGATAATTTTATTTGTTGTAAAAATTAAGCTCAAAAAGATCGAAGAAAGCCTAAAATTATTTTTCAAACCGAGCAACACCTAAAATTTTGCTCCAACTCACAATGTCGGGCAAGTTCTAGACTCCAAACACTAATCAGTTTTTCATAACCCGCGTGTAAATTATCAAGGATAAGCATGAGAGGATGATCCTAAGGGGATGAATCTATATCCACACGCTGCACGAATAAATCACATGATATAATCATAACAACCTCATGGACACGTGCTATAATAACTGTCACGGCCCCAATTTCCCTCCGTAGGATGTCGTGATGGCATCTAGTCTCTACGACTAGGTAAGCCTAACATGCATAGAGAAATAGCAAAAATACTACTAAAACTTCAAATAAAACCTTCACACTATAATAATAAACTCAACAGTACAATAGCTAACACTCTCCCCAAAACCTGGTGGAACGGAGTCATAAGCGTTACAAGAAAGTACTAATAGTCTCGATATACAAGAAGTAAACAATAGAATGTCTAAAATAGAAGGGGATTTTGAAGCCTGCGGACGTCGAGCAGGTATACCTTGAAGTATCCAAAGGCAGCTACTCAATCAACCCCTAGCGTTTGGCACGGGCAGACATACCTAGATCTGCACAAAAAGATGTGTAGAAGCGTAGTATGAGTACACCACAACGGTACCTAATAAGTATCCAGCCTATCCTCGGTAGAATAGT
Organism: Nicotiana tomentosiformis; assembly: GCF_000390325.3. NCBI lineage: Eukaryota > Viridiplantae > Streptophyta > Magnoliopsida > Solanales > Solanaceae > Nicotiana > Nicotiana tomentosiformis. Next base: position 15,159,121 of record NC_090814.1, on the reverse strand, counting down.
GACGAGCCCATGTCAAGATACCTACTAGGACCTAATAAATAGTATTAAAATATAATAACGATAAATAATGGAAGGTGGAGAAATAACTTATACGAAACAAGTTAATAACATAAACTAATACCGGAATTTATAAGCATAGAGATAACATTATGGAAGCAATTAAAGCGAACCACCAAAGTCAAATACGGGTCCAAACGGATAAGACAAGGAAGAATAAAAGCAACAAGGAGTATTTCACCAATAACTCTTTACAACTTGAGATAAACAACAACAATTAGGGATGAGGTACCGCCTCGTATACAACAAGAATCACAAATAAGGTACCGCCTCGTATACAACAAGAATCACAACCGAAGTACCGCCTCATATACAACAAGAATCACAACCGAAGTACCGCCTCGTATTCACACTTCTCAATTTCAATCACAATCTTTTCTTATACTGCCGCGTGAGCCTTACATTTAAATAGTTTTGAAAATATTTTTCCGAAATAGCTACATGCACTTTAGCCCACCTTATGACGTCGCGTGACTTCAAGTAATTTCCTTACAAGTAGCACACACAAAAGTCCCATCTTATGCCACCGCATGCACATTAACCCCTATCCTTACACCGCCACATACGCATCAATATAATATCAAAATAACAACTCACACCACAAGTGCCCATATGTCACAACTTGCTAATTATCAACAATATCAATGCTTTTACAACAATAGCACATGGCTCAACCTCAATGTGCACAAGAATATCAACAATAACAATAAATATAAATTTCTCAACAAGAAAGATATCTCAAAAATTGACACTTCGCCTCAATGTGATAACAGCTTTAACAACTTCAACACCAAAAACTCAACAATGAGAAACATAATGTGTAACCACGCTACTAAATAAGAATAACTCATAATGGAAGAGATAACATATACCGATGACTTCAAATAAGGATAATCAATGATGAAAGAGATAACATGTAACAATGACTTCAAATAATGATAATCAACAATAAAAGAGATAACATGCAACAATGACTTCAAATAATGATAATCAACAATGAGAGATATAACATGTAACAATAACTTCAAATAATGATAAATCAACAATGGAAGTGACAACATGTAACGATGACTTCAAATAATGGTAATCAACAATGGAAGAGATAACATGTAACAATGAAAGAGGCAACAAGTTCAAGTAAATCATAAGAGAAAAATATCAAGTAAGATGTGGAATAAGTATTAACAAAGTCATTTAAGGCATGTAAGGATAGAACAACACAAGTAAAGGTAGATTGACTATGAGGATTTAGAACATGATATGACAATTCAATTTAAGCATGGAAAGAGTCTAAGTAGCCTAAACCATTCAAATACAACATATAACCCGTGTACCCCACTCATCACCTTGCGTACACAACATTCACATAGCACAAATGACACAATCAATCCAAATCCAAAGGGGTAGTTCCCCTACACAAAGTTAGGTTAGATACTTACCTCAACTAGGCCAACCAACCCTCGGAAATAGCTTTTTCCCTAACATTCGCCTCCACACGGCTCAAATCTAACCAAAATTGACTTAATATCATAAAAAAAACATAAGGTAACAGAATTATAATAGATAAAGCTATGATCTTTATACTTTTTCAAAAGAGTCAACAAAAGTCAAACTGGGGCCCGTCCGGTCAAAACCCGGGTCCAAAGGTAGATTACGACTACCCATAAACCCACGAGTCTATATATATGATTAGTTTTAAAATCCGAGTCCAAATCAACTCTCAAAATTCAAATTCTTATTTTCCAAAAACTTGACAAAGTTTCATAAATTTTCACTTTGATTCGCATGATTTTGATGTTAAAGATCTAAGATCTATTCATGAAATATAGTTGGAAATATATTATAATCACTTACCCAAAGTTTGTAGATGAAAATCCCCTCTCCAAATAGCCTCTTATCGAGTCCATGGTTCTAAATTGAGAGTATATGTTGAAAAATCCCGTCTCCCAATCCTTTTGATGAGCTGCAGACGTCGCAATTGCGAAATATTCTTCGCAAATGCGTCCATTGTCAGTCCTTTGAGGAGGTCGCAATTGCGACTCTGGCTTCGCATTTGTGAAGCTTGTCTTCATCGCAAATGCGACTATTTTGTCGCAAATGAGAACTATCCCTCTACCTAAGCTACTTCGTAAATGTGAGCCATGTATCGCAATTGCGATACCTGAGCCCCCTGCTAAGCTCGCAATTGTCACGACCCAATTTCTCCTCTGTTGGGTATCGCGATGGCACCTAGTCTTAGGGACTAGTTAAGCCTAACATTAACTGAATAACAACAATAATAAATAACATCTAACAACTTTTGAAATAGAAATCTCTATAAAATTAACAATTCCCAAAATCGGTAGTACAAGTCATAAGTTCTACAGAGATTGCTACAAATTTCTAAATACAATTGTTTAGAAATAGGTAAAACAGTGTGAATACAAAATAGGAAGGTGACTCTGAAGCCTGCGAACGCAGTAGCAGGTTTACCTTGTTTCTCCACAACAACAATCCGCACAGCTAGCTAATGATCAACTCACTTCGAAATACCTGGATCTGCACAAAAATGTGCAGAAGTGTAGTATGAGTACACCATGGTAGTACCCAGCAAGTATCAAGATTAACCTCAGTGGAGTAGTGACGAGGAAAAGTCAATACACCTATTAGACTAAATGACCTGAACAAAGTATAAGTATAGAAACAACAGAGTATAATATCTACATAAAGACTACGCGATATGACTAAAAATAAAGTAATTGCAATAGGAAAGGACAACAACAAGTATCAGCGGAATACCATAATAATGACACAGAAGGGTGAACGTAAACACAACCTAAATCCGAAATCACAGATACAACAAGAACCAATAATAACTCAGCAACGACGACCGCTTTCACATCAGGTTTTAGTCAACAAACTCCACGAGTCACCAAACCTCGGACAAATCACAACTCACGGGTTTCAATTCCTGAACCCTAACACTTGGTATCATGTGCCCTCATTACACCTCATAACCGCACTGACGACTCGCGTGCCTAATAGAGACATTCTCACATAGAAGGCAAGTAAGCAAGGGTGTGCATTTATACTCAAGAATATCAAGAAAACCTCTTATCCGATAAGAGTGCTTAACTACGTGTATGCTTGTGCAAGTATCCTAACATAGTTCACACCAACTAGTGAGCATAAGGAAAAGAACGGACAACATATAGAATGTTTTCTCACAACTTTCACAAGATAAAGCTCACACAGGTAAGTGTACCACTACACAAATATCAACAACAAGAATGCCCCCAGGCCATCACAAATCATCACAAATAAATCCCTGACATAGCCCACATTGTCTCGCCACGTGTGCAATAGTAAAGTAAATGCCTGTCTTGTCTCGTCACACGTGCATAATAATATTCCCACCTTGTCTCACCACATGCGCAACCCACATATATATATCCCGCCTTGTCATGCCGCATGTGCAAATATCAATAGTAACAATAGCACGGCAGAAACCTCGTGCAACCCCATAACAAAGATATGTCAACAAAGGGCACTCCCGAGATACCGTCTCGTAGTCCCAAAAATAAATGCTCAATAGGGGATCTCCCGAGGTACCACCTCGTAATCCAAAAAGTAAATATGCAAGATAGAGGGATCTCTCGAGGTACCGCCTCGTAGTCCCAAAGTAAATATGCTAGACAGGGGGATCTCCCGAGGTACCGCTTCATAGTCCCAAAGTAAATATGCACGAACAACAAGTACAACAGCAACAATAACACTAATACAAGGGTAAGACAAATAAATCAACTCAGAAATTCCAGAACTCAAGGGAACGGAGGAAATAAATTCACAAGGAGTGGCCACAATAGAGAATGCTAGTCATAATAAGAACAGCTCAATAAGAAAGGAAGTAATATGTAACAACAGCCCGTAATGTACAGTTCAACAACAAGGGAGCTAACACAAGTCGAATGATTCCAAATAAGGACAAGTCAACTAAGATATAGGATATACGAAAGAGACACAACAAATTCAATTAAGGATAAGAAGCAGAAAGATAATCATAGTCTCAATTAAGGATGAACAATTGAAGAAGAGATAATTATAACTTCAAATAAAGATAAGCAGTTAGGGGAAAGATAACATGACAATAGAAGAGGCAAGAATTTCAGTTAAGGCATAGATGAATCAATATAAACAACAAGAGTTTATCATGAAGCAACTAACTCTAATTAAAGCAGGTAGATGTGAAACCAGTAATAAAAAACACATTCATAACAAAACAACTGCATATTCAGTAAATACAAGAACCTAAGAACCCTAAAAGGCCAACTTTCCATAAATAAGTCCGCACGTACTCGTCACCTCTCGTACACGGACTACTATTAGCATAGAGACTCAAATCCTAAGGGGTAGTTCCCCCACACGAAGTTAGGCAAGATACTTACCGCGAACCAAACTCAATCAATCGGTAACAATGCCTTTTCCTCGATTATTCGACTCCAAATGGCCCAAATCTAGCCAAAACCAATTACATATCACAAATACAACTATAATAGACTAATCTAATTAATGAAATCAAGACTTTAACAAAAATTCCGAAATCCGTCCTAAAAAGTCGACCCGGGACCACACCTAGGAATCGGGTAAAAATCACAAAATCTGGAAGCCTATTCACTCACGAGTCCAACTATACCAAATTTATCAAATTCCGACCTCAAATGACCACTCAAATCCCAAAATCAAACTCTTCAAATCCCTAGCCTCAAACTCCCAAATTCCACCTTAAATACACACTAGCTAGGTGGAAAAATAATTGGGGAAGCAAGATTATTGATCAAACATAAGCACAAGGAACTTACCTCACGAAATCCCTCGAAACTACTCTCAAGAAATCGCCAATCCCAGCTCAAAAATGAAGAAAATGGTCAAACATCTCGAAGCCTCGCTTAAAAGGGTTCTTCCCAGGCATTACCGCATCTGCGGACCACCCGTCACACCTTCAACGCCGCACCTGTGTAATTACCCTCGTAGGTGCGGAAATGACTTAAGGAGGCTGGTCCGTATCTGTGAGCAAGGGGTCGCACCTGCGCGCCCGCTCCTGCGGATATCTTCCGCTTCTGCGATCCTCACGCTCCAAGCCCCGTCTTTTGGTCTCTATCTTCCGTAGATGCGGCTCCGCTTCTGCGGGCCAATCTCGCACATGCGCCCACAGACCAAGCTTGACCAAACCACACCTGTGCTCCTCTTTCCGCATGTTCGAGTCCGCACCTGCGGCCACCCCACCGCTGGTGTGATTACACCAAAATCTTAAAAGCTTTAGCAACTACACAAGTCCAAATCTCAATCCGTTAAGCATCTGAAATACACCCGAGGCTCCGGGGACCTCAACCAAACATACCAACTAGTCCTAAATCACCATAAAGACTTAGTCGATCCCTCAAATCATATCAAACAACGCTAAAAACATGAATCACCCTCCAATTCAAACTTAATGAACTTGAAACATCAAATTTCTACAACCGATGTCGAAACCTATCAAATCAACCCGGAATGACATCAAATTTTGCATGCAAGTCATATTCAACATTACGGGCCTACTCCAACTTCTGGAATCGTAATCCAACCCCGATATCAAAAAGTCCACTCCCAGTCAAAATCTCCAAAAATTTGACTTTCGCCATTTCAAGTCTAAATCAGCTACAAACTTCAAATTCACAGTCCGGACACGCACTTAAGTCCAAAATATCCCAACGGAGCTAACGGAACTAACAAAACTCCATTACGGAGTCGTCTTCACAAAGTTCCAACTACGGTCAAAATCCTAAGGCTTAAGCTTCCGTTTTAGGGACTAAGTGTCCCAAATCACTCCGAATCATCCGGAAATTGAATTCAACCACGCACGTAAGTCAATACACATAATACGAAGCTGCTCAGGGCCTTATGCCGCCGAACGAGACTTAAATTCTTAAAATGATCGGTCGGGCCGTTACAGTAATTGCGAGCCTGGTGTTCACAAATACGACATCAAAGGCTGATGCACACCAGATCCAGATCCTGTTTTACAGTCCAAAACATTCTGAAACATGTCTGAAACTCACCCGAGCCCTCGGGGCTCCAAACCAAACATCTACACAAGTCTAAAAACAACATTCGAATTGCGCGATCAAAACACAAAAATAACATCTAGAACTACGAATCGAACTCTAAAACGCATGAATTTCAAAGTAAAGTTCAAGAACTACTAGAAGTGCAACTAAGCGTCTGAATCCTATCAATTCAACTCCAAATGATACCAATTTTTGCAGACAAGTTTTAAATAGCATAAAAGACCTATTCCATGTAACAAAATCAAATTCCAAACTCGATAGTTAAAAGTCAACCTACAGTCAAACTTTTCAACTTCAAATTAGCAAATTTCGGCAAAAGAACACAAATCAACCTACGGACCTCAGAAATCAATTCTGTGCATACGCCCAAGTCCAAAATCACGTTACGAAGTTATCAAAGCCATCAAAACACCTTTCCGTGGTCATTTTCACAAAAGTGAAAGTTTGGTCAACATTTCTAATTTAAGCTTTTAAGTCAAGAATCAAAGGGTCTAAATCAACCCGAATCTTCCCGAAACGAAACTAATCAACCCTGTAAGTCATAAAACCATAAAAACACATGTGTGAAGCATCAAAAGGGTAAAGTACAATTACACAAAATGACATGTCGGGTTGTTACATTCTCCCCCTTTTAAAACAAACGTTCATCCTCGAACATTTATAAGGACATACCTGAAATGATGAATAGATGAGGATAACGACTCTGCATGTCATGCTCGGTCTCCCAGGTCACCTTTTCGACTGGATGACACCTCCATTGAACCCCTTCACTAAAGCAATATTCTTTGATCTCAACTTCTGGACATGTCTATCCACGATAACCACCGACTCTTCTATATAAGTCAAATCCTTGTCCAATTGGACTAAGCTGAAGTCTAAAACATGGGACAAATCACCGTGATACTTTTGAAGCATTGAAACATGGAACACTGAATGAACCGCAGATAAGCTAGGTGGCAATGCAAGTATGCAGGCCACCTCACCAATCCTCTCAAGGATCTCAAAAGGTCCAATATACCTAGGGCTCAACTTGCCCTTCTTTTCGAACCTCATCACACCCTTCATGGGTGAAACCCGAAGCAGAACCCGCTATCCAACCATAAATGCAACATCACGAACCTTCTAATCTGCATAACTGTTCTGTCTAGATTGGGTTGTACGAAGCCGATCCTGGATCAACTTGACCTTCTCCAAGGTATCTCAAACCAAATTTGTGCCCAATAACTTAGCCTCTCCCGGCTCAATCCAACCAACTAGAGAATGATGTCGTCTCCCATATATGGCCTCATAAGGAACCATATGAATACTCGATTGGTAGTTGTTGTTATAGGCAAACTTCGCAAATGGTAAGAACTGATTGCAAGAACCCCCAAAATCCATAACACATGCACGAAGCATATCCTTCAATATATGAATGGTGCACTCGGATTGTACGTCCGTATGGGGGTGAAATGTTATGCTCAACTAAACCTGTGTGCCTAACTCACGCTACACAGCTCTCTAAAAATGCAATGTAAACTGCATGCCCCGGTCAGAGATGATAGATACCGGTACGCCATGAAGTCGGACAATCTCGCGGATATAGATCTAAGCCAGCTACTCTGAAGAATAGGTAGTCACTACCGGAAAAAAATGTGCCGACTTGGTCAACCTGTCCATAATCACCCATACCGCGTCAAATTTCTTTTGAGTCTGAGGGAGCCCAACAACGAAGTCCATGGTAAGACGCTCCTCTTTCCATTCGGGAATATCAAGTCTCTGAAGTAAACCGTCTGGCCACTGATGCTCCTACTTAACCTGCTGACAATTTAGGCACCGAGCTACATATTCCACTATGTCTTTCTTGATTCTCTCCACCAATAGTGTTGCCTCAAATCCTGATACATTTTAGCGACACCCAGATGAATGGAGTACCGCGAATTGTGACCCTCTTGAAGGATCATCTCACGCAACCCATCTATATTGGGCATACATAAATGGCCCTGCATCCGCAATACCTCATCATCTCCAATAGAAACCTCCTTGGCATCGCTGTGCTGAACCGTGTCTTTAAGGACAAGCAAATGGGGGTCGTCATACTTACACTCTATGATGAGAGCATATAAAGAACACTGAGAAACCATGCAAGAAAGAACTCGACTAGGCTCAGAAACATCCAATCTAATAAATTGGTTGGCCAAGGCCTGAACATCTAGTGCTAGTGGCCTCTTTGCTGCCAATAGATATGCTAAACTGCCCAAGCTCTCTGACTTTCAACTCAAGGCATCAGCCACCATATTGGCCTTCTCGGGATGATATAGAATAGTGATATCATAGTCTTTAAGAAACTCTAACCATCTCTGTTATCGCAAGTTAAGATCTTTCTATTTGAACAGATGGTGTAGACTCCGGTCTTCGGTATAGACCTCACATGGGACACCGTACAGATAATGCCTCTAGATCCCCAATGCATGAACCATAGTTGCGAATTTCAAATCTTGGACCGTATAATTCTTCTCATGGGTATTCAACTTTCGAGATGCATAGGCAATCACCCTACCGTCTTACATCAACACCTCGTCAAGGCCAACACGTGACGCATCACAATACACAGTGTAAGACCCTGAACTCGTAGGCAACACCAACACTAGGGCTATAGTCAAAGAAGTCTTGACCTTTTGAAAGCTCCGCTCACACTCCTCGGACCATCTGAAAGGAGCCCTCTTCTGGGTCAATCTGGTCATAGGTGCAACAATGGATGAGAAACCCTTTAGGAAACGACGATAATACCCGACCAAACCAAGGAATATCAAAATCTCAGTAGCTGAAGATGGTCGGGGCCAACTCTGTACTGCTTCAATCATTTTCGGATCTACCTTGATCCCCTCACTCGACACCACAGTTTCCAAAAATGCCACTGAATCAAGCCAGAATTCACACTTTGAGAATTTTGCATACAACTTCTTCTCTCTCAAGGTCTGGAGCACGATCCTCATATGCTGCTCATGATCTTCCCGACTACGAGAGTATATCAAGATGTCGTCAATGAACATAATGACAAATGAATCAAGATATGAATGGAATACAATGTTCATCAGGTGCATGAATGTTGTTGGGGCGTTGGTCAGGCCAAATGACATCACAAGGAACTCGTAGTACCATACCGAGTTCTGAAAGTAGTCTTCAGAATATCCGGATCCCGAATCTTCAGCTTATGATACATCGATCGCAAATCAATCTTTGAGAACGCTCTGGTACCCTGTAGCTGATCAAATAAGTCATCAATGCGTGGTAACGGTTACTTGTTCTTCACTATAACCTTGTTCAACTATCAATAATCAATACACATACGCATAGTACCATCCTTCTTCTTCACAAACAAAACCAGAGCACCTTACGGCGACACACTAGGCCGAATGAAACACTTATCAAGCAACTTTTGCAACTACTCCCTTAACTCCTTCAACTCCAATGGGGCCATACGATATGGTTGAATAGAAATGTATTGAGTGCCCGGTAACAAGTCAGTACCAAAATAAATATCCCTATCAAACGGCATGCCCGAAAGATCTGCTAGAAACAAATATGGGAAGTCTCTTACTATCGGAACTGACTCGATGGTAGGAGTATCAACACTAACATATCTCACAAAGGCTCGATATGCATCACAACCCTTCTCAACCATCCGATGAGCCTTTAGAAATGACACAACCATGCTATGAACATAATCCAATGTACCCTTCCATTGCAACCGCGGTAAACCTGGCATAACCAATGTCACCATCTTGGTGTAACAATCCAGAATAGCATGATAGGGTGACAACCAGTCCATGCCTAATATAATATCAAATTCTACCATACTAAGTAATAACAGATCAACCCTGGTCTCAAACCACGAATAGCAACTACACACGATCAATACACACAGTCTACAATAATAGAATCTCCCACAAGCATTGACACATAAACAAGAGAACTCAAAGAATCATGGGATATATCCAAATACGGAGCAAAGTAAAATGACACATATGAATAAGTGGATCCCGTATCAAATAAGACTGATGCATCTCTATGGAAAATCGGAACCATACCTGTAATGATTGCGTCTAAAGCGGCTGCCTCTGTCCTATACGGAAAAGCACAGAATCTAGCCTAGCCTCCCCCTCTAGGGAGACCTCTACCTGCTCGTCCCCCACCCCTAGCTGGTTGTACGGGTGGACCGACAACTAGGGCATCAACCATGGCTTGAGAAGTCTGTGGACCTGACTGAATACGTGGAGCTTGAGTAGTCTGTAGAGGTGCACCCTTCTTGATTTTGGGGTAGTCTCTAACCATGTGATGGGTATCACCACACTCAATGAAATCTCTCGTTAGGTGTGGATGTTGGGACTGGCTCGGGCCTGGTCGGTTGGTCTAACCACTGAAGTCACCCCGTATAGGAGGTGAACTAGAAAGTGGCTGAGCAAAGTGTGTAAGCTGAGATCTCGGAATAGCCAAAGCACTACTAGAAGCTGGAAGTGCTGAGTGAACTGGACGGCTCACATAGCCTCTACCATGACGGGTTGTAGCTTCAGTGTGGCCATCACTAAATCCTCCAGTACTTTGAGGCCTTTTGGCCTCCCTGTCCTCTCTCTCACGGCCCTGCATACACTCTAACCTCCATGCTATCTCTACCGCCTACTGATATGGGGTATCTGTCTCTTGAGCCATTCTGAACCTTATACCATAGTTGAGCCCTCGTTAAATTGACAGACTCGTTCTCTGACTTTAGAAACCAACGCAGGTGCATGTCTGGACAAATCACTGCATCAGACAGCATACTCTGACACTGTCATAGTACCCTAGCACAACTGCTCAAACTACGCGCGATATGCATCCCTTAGGGTCTGAGAAACAAACTCTCTTAAGAATATCTCTGAAAACTGAGTCTATATGAGTAAAGTTGTATCAGCTGGGCTACCCTCCTCACAAACTCACCACCACTAATACACAGCTCCTGATAGCTGGAATTTAGTAAAAGCAACCCCACTCGTCTCCACAATAACTATGGTGCGGAGAATACATTGGCACTTCACTAGAAAACCATGTGCTTCCTCTAAAGCTAAACCATTTTAAGTAGGAGGGTGATACTTCTTGAACCTCTCAAGTCTAATATGCTCCTCCTCAGATGCCCCTTCCCAAACCTTGGGTTGAACCAGCACAACAGGTTGTGCTAGCATAACCTCTAGAACCTAATCAACGTGGACCCACTACTCTGGATTACGGGCCACAGGAGTCTGAGCTCCTCCCCCAGCCTGAGATGTAGCTGGTGCAAGTGGAATCAACCCTGCCTGAGCTAAAGTACCGAACATTCTCAAGAACTGTGCAAGGGTCTCCTGAAGTGTAGGGGTGGAAACAGGCGCCTCGGGTGCCTTTCCCCCAACTGGAGCTACTGGTGGCTCCTCTGTCGTAGCTCGGGAAGGTGCTCTAGCTGCACCATGTTCCCTCCTTGGCCTTTGCCCCGGCCTCTCGCGGCTCTAGCAGGGGGTGCGGGTGTCTGATCGTCGGATCCAGCAGTGTGTGTCCTCACCATATGTTAGAGAATAGAAAGTCAAAGATTTAGATTTCGAAGTCAACCAATTTGCACGATAAGGAATCAAAGAAGTGGAAGTTTTCCTTACAATTCTGTAGCCTCTCGAAGATAAGTACAGACGTCTCTGTACCAATCCACAAGACTCTACTAAACCTACTTATGACTCGTAACACCTATGAACCTAGAGCACTGATACCAAATTGTCATTGTCCCAATTTCCCTCTGTAGGATGTCATGGCGGTACCAAGTATTTACGAATAGGTAAGCGTAACATGCATAGAGAAATAGCAAAAATACTACTACAACTTCAAATAAAACCTTCACACTATAATAATAAACTCAACAGGATAAAACCTGGTGGAACGGAGTCATAAGCTCTACAAGAAAGTACTAATAGTCTCGATATATAATACTATTTGAAACAAGAAGTAAACAGTAGAATTTTTAAAATAGAAGGGGACTCCGAGGCCTGCGGACGGCGAGCATGTATACCTTGAAGTCTCCAAAGGCAGCTACTCAATCAACCTCTAGCGTCCGACACGGCAGATGTATCTGGATCTATATAAAAAGATGTACAGAAGCGCAGTATGAGTATACCATAACGGTACCCAGTAAGTATCAAGTCTAACCTCGGTAAAGTAGTTATGAGGCCAGGTCAAGACACCTACTAGGAACTAATAAATAGTATGAAAATATAATAATAATAATAATAAATAATAGAAGGCGGAGAAATAACTGATACTCCCTCCATTTCAATTTAGATAAGATAGTTTGACTCGGTACGGAGTTTATGAAAAAAAATAATTTTGAAACTTGTGGTCTTAAAAGCTTAAGGGGTAAAAGCTTTGTGGGGCCATGACATTTGTGTGGTATAAAAGCTTCTCATTAAGGGTAAAATGGGTAAAATGAAGAGTTTAAAGTTGAATTATTACCAAATTTAGAAACATGTCATTTATTTTGGAACAGACTAAAAAGGAAAGTACCTCATCTAATTTGAAACGGAGGGAGTACGAAACAATTTAATAACATAAATTAATACTGAAATTTGTAAGCATAAAGATAACATAATGGAAGCAATTAAAGGGAACCACCAAAGTCAAATACGGATCCAAAATGAGAAGACAGGGAAGGAAAAAAAAAGCAACAAGGAGTATTTCACCAATAACTCTTTACAACATGAGATGAACAACAAGAATCACGGACGAGGTACCACCTCGTATACAATAAGAATCACAACCGAGGTACCGCCTCGTATTCACATTTCTCAATTTCAATCACAATCTTTTCTTATGCCGCCACGTGAGCCTTACATTTAAATAGTTTTGAAAATATTTTCCCGAAATAGCTTCATGCACTTTAGCCCACCTTATGATGTCGCGTGGATTCAAGTAATTCCCTTACAAGCAACACACACATCCAACCTTATGTCGCCACAAACACATTAACTGTAACGACCCAACCGGTTATTTCAACTTTTAGAATTTCGTTCCCCTAAATAAAACTCCCCGAATGTGTTTTTACTGATTAATGACTTGCGGGGATGGTTGGTTCGGGATTTGAATGTGTTTGGGATTAAATAGAAACACTTGGTTCCTTAAGTTAGCCTTAAAAGGCCAAGTTTGACTTTGGTCAATATTTTGAGAAAATGACTTTGGAATCGGGATTTGACAGTTCCAATAAGTTCGTATGCTGATTTCGGACTGGGCGTATGTTCGAATCGGGTTTTGGATAACCCGGGAGGGTTTTGGCGCTTAATAGTGAAAATCAACCATTTGAAGGTTTAAAGTTCTTTAAAATTGGTTTGGAATAGGTTTTGGAGTAATCGAGGTCCGTTTGGAATTCTGAGTTGGGAATAGCTCCGTATAGTGATTTAAGACTTGCATGTAAAATTTGGTGCAATTCCAAGTAGCTTAAGTATGTTTCGACGCATTGGAAGTAAATTAAAGAACTTGAAAATTTTAAGTTGAATCAATTTGGTTTGAAGTGATTCTTAGATTTGATGTTGTTTTATACGTTTCGTGAGTTCGAGCGAGTCGGTTTTATGACTACAAACCTGTTGGTATGTTCGGGCGGGGCCCCGGGGGCCCCGAGTGTTAACCGGACGAGGCTCGGATCAATTTTTGGAATTTTGAAGAAGAGCTGAAGCCTTCTACTTCTGGTACGTTCGCACCTGCGCTTGGATAGGCGCAGGTGCGACTCTCGCAGATGCGAGGTTTATGCGTAGAAGCAAAAAGGGAAGGGGAGGCCTGCCATCGCAGGTGCGGAATCTCGGGCGCACCTGTGAACGCGCAGGTGCGAGAATTTTTGCGCAGGTGCAAAAATGACTGTCGGGCAGAATGTGTTAAAAATCGGGGCTCAGTCATTTTGAGCCCATTTTTCCTCCATTTCCGGGCGATTTCGAAGCTTTTGAGAGGGGGATTTCAACTAGCAACTTGGAGGTAAGTTAATTCTACACACCTTGAGTTAAATACATAGATTATGGGTATATTATAACTAGTAAATCTTAGAAATCAAAGGCTTAGATGAAATAACCTAGATTTTTGTAAAAATGAGATTTTAACCACGAAAATAGTTATGGAATTGGGTAGAAAGTATATATTTGAGTTCTTGAGATTATGGGTAATATTTTCATCCAAATATTTCCAGAATCCGGGCACGTGGGCCTGGGTGAATTTTAGGAATTTTACTTTTTTGGTTAGGGTAATTTATTCAATTGCCTAAATTAGAATTTTTGAACATGTATTAATTATTTTGTATAATATTTGGATAGCTTCGGATTTTTCGGCGCCGAATTGGGAATTTAACGCGACGTGGTGATTGGAAAGTGGACTTTAAGACGAGGTAAGCCTCTTGTCTAATCTTGTAAGGGGAAAATTACCCCTATAAGGAATAGAATTAATAATTGTTGCTAATTGTGGGGGCTACGTACGCACGAGGTGACGAGAGTCCGTGCGTAGCTACTATTAATGCTAAAGTCCGGGTAGTTTAGGATACAAAGCATGAATTACTTGTGCAAATTGTATTCTTTGTTTAATTAATATTATTTGATATATATATATATATATATATATATATATATATATATATATATATAGATATATTGTGAATTGTGAATTGTTAGGTAAAAATATTAAAAGATGAAAATCTCATATGCTAAAATTTTCTGTTTAAATTAATTATTGTTAAGATAAATTGTTCATCCTCCCGAATTTATCTTATAATGAATATACTCTCCTTCCGGAGGTACATAAGATAAATGTCCTATTTTTTTGTGGAGCGGGCCGAACGCCTTGACAGGATAGATGCATCTATAGATCGTGCCGCAAATCCCTCGGCAGTGTACACGAAACTCTGGATCGAGTCGTACGATATCGGCAGAAATCGTGCTTAATAATAATAATTACACGATACTTTGATAGTTTATTTCAGCTTGTGAAGCTAATTGAAATTTGGTAATTATTGGATTTTAAAGAATTTATTTATCTCTGCTTGTTAAGGAAATTATTGTTATTTCTGTGAATGAGGCTAATTGATAAATTGAAAATTTATTTGAATTTAAGGAATTTAATTACTTCTGCTGGTTCAATAAAATTATTGTTAACTCTGTGAATCACGCTGATATAATTATTTCTATTTTCATGATTACTTAATATTATTGACCCATAGTGAGTGTCAAAGTAGGTCATCTCGTCTCTACCTCTTCGAGATTAGGCTTGATACTTACTGGGTACACGTTATTTTCGTACTCATACTGCACTTGCTGCATATTTTATTGTGCAGGTTCATATATGTCTAGCAGCCTTGTGGGCGCAGAGGTGTGGTTAATAATTGTGGGGACATAGGTGAGCTGCATTCTATATTACGATCTGCAGACAACAAAGTCTCCTTTAGATAAATTATATTTTCCTGTCTAATTTATATTCTGGACAGATGTTGTATTTTAAATTTTAATTCCCTAGTAAATGCTCATGCACTTGTGACACCGGATTTTGGGAATGGTTGTGAATTGTTTAGAAATTTAGTTGCTAAAAATATTTATCATTTATTCTATGAGTTCTATTTTTATTATTTCATTGAAGAAATTTTGGTTTCAAAAATACTAAAATAGGTAATTAAGTTAATTGATTATGGTTGGCTTGCCTGACATTGGTGTCCGGCGCCATTACGGCCTTAATGGATTTAGGGTCATGACAATATGATATCAGAGCACTAGGTTCACTTGGGTCTCGCGAGTCATGAGCAAGTCTAGTAGAGTCTTGTGGATCGGTACGGAGACATCTGTACTTATCATCGAGAGGCTACAGGGCTGTTAGGAATACTTCCCTTTTTGATTCCTCATCATGCGATTCTATTCCTTTGAGTCTTATGCCTTCATTTCCTTCTTATTCAATCTTATGCGACGTGAAGCGCTTGTTATAAATTAGGGATCAAGGAAATTTTACTGGTACTACAGATGTAGTGCAGGATGCTTCTCCCTACGTAATTAATTGGGCTATTGTCGTCGCCTTGCGGAAGGCCGCTCTGTCATTTCAGTTCAATAACAATACTACCTAAGGTTTTGAGATTTGGCATTGATTGTTATGACGATTCATGCGTTGTATCGCACAGTGTTTTATTTCCAGCAGAGAAAAGGCAATCGGGCAATGAATGTTCAGGTTTGGGGTTGATGGAGTAACGAAGCTTGATATTTTTGAGCGTGGTAGAGTTCTCAATTGTGATATGGTGTAATCGCCTTATTAAATGCGATAAGGTTTACCGGTGTTATGGTCTTATTCAACTCGCCTTCACGGCGGGGTGTTAGGAATTGGTGTAGGGGAAGTAGTTGTTAGAGATCACGGTGTGGAGTGGTTTAGGATTGAAGTAGTGTTCCTAGTATTGATGTCTCGAGAAGGATGATCCTCATAAAGGTTTAAAGCTGGTAACGAGCTATTGGTTCAAGTGCTACAGAGACGGATTTTTAGTTAAGGCAACAACTGGGCAGTGAAGGATAAGGAAGGACATGTGGAAGGTGTCTTGTGATGGTTAAGTTCCTAGGAGGCCAAGTGTGAAAAAAAGAAATCGAGTAGTTGCTTAAAAAAGAGTGGCAAGGTAGCATATGAGTTACGTGGTAGGATAACTACACGGCTTGAGGAAAGTTTGAAGTGATTTATGATTTAGGTTGGACAGTGACTAGGTCTACGGACTTAAGTTATAATATTAGCTGCTATATTGAGGAAGATTGGATACAACAGGAGGGAGTTGCTTGATATGAAGAAGGATACAACATGATTTTAGATTGGAATGTATTGTTGCACCTTTAGTTGACGTCCATGAGGAGTGAATGGACTAGGGCAGCTGGTGAATGAGCTCGTTCTCAGGATGATCTACTGATTTTGTAGTAATCGCACCCAGTGAAGCGACGTTGGAATATGTCGGCATGTAATTTCCACAGGTGGGTTATCTCCTATGAGCAGGTTAGCAGTCGTGTGGTGTTGACGAAGCTTCTGCCAAGAATTCCACTGGCTACCCGATAAGAGATTTAATATGTAAATATGGCTAGTGGTTCGGAGTGTTTATTAAAGGTTAATAAGAGGAATTCGAGAAATTTGGCGAGTTGCGTGTGCAGGATCATGTCAACAATGAAGAAAGAATCTCGATGGATTGCAGAATTGTGTAATTTTAGCTTCAAGTTAAGTGGGAGAGCCCCACCGTCTATGATTGGATTGTGTAGTGTCAATTTGTGCGGTTTCTGGTTATCGGTGTATTGGTGGGTCGTTACGACTAAGGAAAAAAAACATCGGTGGTAATTTGAGCAAAGGATTTGGGGAATGTGTGCCATATTTGTCCTTATCAATTCATATTCAGGTTTGTGGGAAGACTTAGAGTTTATGCTTCGTGTAGATGTAATACACAGGGAAAGTGAGATAGTCGGGTGTTTCCTTGAGAAAATTTCCATGTGCTAGCAGGGCCTTGGAGTTGATCATGTTTGGGTACAAGTCAGAGCAAGTGACTCTCGATAACGGTCATAGAGGGATCAAAAATTTAAAGTGCGGTGCCTAAGGATCTCGAGTCCGTAGTATGGTTGAGTATCGAGCTTTTGCAGCAGATTATGAAACGGGGCTTGGAGTACTCTGCGTTACCTTCAGGTTGTGGTGTAGCATTAGAGAAACGGAAGAAATTAACTTCAGATTCATAAAAGAAGTATCAGAACGGGTGCACTAGTTAAAGATATAAAAGTGCGCACAAGGAGGGGTATGAGATGATTCGTGGGTTTTGAAACAGCGTGGTCTCGTGAAATAGGTCACTCGGGATGAGTGTGGATTTGAGTTTGTGATGTAATGAATGGAGCAATTATTATTTCTAAGGCAAGTTGATAATAAATTGAGAAAAGACGGGTCGGCTAACAATGGTTGAATTGGCATGATGGTGGCAATGATCAGTTCCTTCAGCGTATTGAGTTATGCATGTGATTTGTGGCGGTACATGTGAGGCTTGACGGCCACTGTAATTGATTTTATTTGGAGGAATTCAGTATTATGGCATGTTATATGTAGAGGTATCCTAGAAGAGTTATGGTGATTTAGACCACTACTTGAGGCCGGTATTTTTTGCGGATATGGGAACTCAGTCACGTGTTGCAATGGTTCTCTTGAAATGAGTTAAGTAAAAGGTTTCTATATAATGAAGTGTTTACCCTATTAGTGGTTCTGGAGTTATGATGAAATTCTTGTACTCCTGCTCATTGGCGTGATTAAGTGCATTAAGTAGCATGGGATTCGAAAGTTGAGGATTCAAGATTTCGGTTCGATGTTGACAAGGATGTCATGAGCTCGGATGAGCAGGAAAAGAATTTAGATGTTTAAAGTAAGGTGATATTTTTTCAGCATCACCTAAGGTCGATGTCAGGTGTAGGATACCTTGTGTATTGATTTGTGGATTCTTGATATGCTTTACAGCATTAGTGTAACCGGTAGCATGAATGTGCAGACTTGTTACCTGGTGCGGAAGGTCGTGGGAGCGTGTCTCACGGAAAGATTGTGTAAGAGTGACATGTAGTCACTTGATTGAGTGAAGATTGAAACCAAGTATGATGATTTTGGTAATATCGTTGATTCAAGAATTTATGCCTAGAGGGCGCTCGGTTCATTTGGCTGTGGACTGTAGAAGTTTGTTCCAGTTATGATGATTGTTCTTGTGTGTTATGGGAAAAAAGGGTTATTGTGGATCCTTGAAGGGTTATTAGTCTAGTACGGTGCGATCAGAATCAGCTTGAGGTCTTTGGATGGATTTAAATATGAATATGGGCTCTATATCAGGACGGATGTGTTCATTCAGCATAGAGCTCCTTATGGAAGATTATTCGGATGTTAAAAGTCGTTTCGTCGTCGGCTATTTAATGAAATACTATATTGTTCTGTGTGAGTTGTGAAATGGCTTGATAAATTTCTTGTGTGTTGAGGTTCCGCGTAGCCATGGTACTATGTGTGCAGGATGGCTCTCGAGATTCAGATAATATATCGCACCTTAGTTGTGCTTGAATTTTGTAGCGTATGGCGTTGTCGGACCTCCCAGGGATGGTACCATGCACTTAGCATGCTTGTGTCCGATATTCAGATATTTTGCAGTAATGAGCATTCTAGCTCAGTAAGTATTTTCTTATAGATTCTTTTTGTGCGGATCAGCTGGCACGCCGCCATGGGTATGTTGTTTGGATCGGGTTGCACGCCGCAATAGTGTGATGTTGAGTACAGTCCCCTATATTCTATTTTGTGTGTTTTGTGTCCCATTTTCTGAGGAAGGTGCATGATACCTTTCAGTTGTTTAATTAGTCACGTGGGTTGAGTAATCCTTTACAGAGTTCATTTTCCTTATGTATCGCAATCGAGCCTGTAGCTTATTAGCTCACTGTGGCTTCATATGAGGCTTTTTTATCGTGTCTGAGGTGGCTTATTGCCTCAGCAACTTATACTGGGTGAGACGAGATTATTGGATCCGGGATCAATACGATCGGATTATATGAAGTATAATAAAGAGCAAATACCATTATTTGGTCCGTAATGAGGCAATGTTTCTTGTCAGAAGGAGAAACTCAATAATTTGTTGACTCGGCAATTGGTTATGAATTTCTACACATTTCTTCCCTCGCGGAAGCATTGCAAGAGTTGGAACAGGACTTATAGGTATCATGAGATGTGTTGTGGATATCAGATTAGTGGAATCTTGACTATTGTTATCGGGGATGTTATTATGGGCATGTGAATGGTGCGGTGCATGGTCTAAATTCAACCAAGGTATGCAATCCTATATTAGTGCATTGTGTAGTGATTGATACGGTGTTCGTAGGTTAGAAACATGCATGGTGGAGAATTCTGGATGTTAGAATTGGGCTCTAAGGCTTAATTGCCTAAATAAAGGGGAGAATCTTCAAATTTGCTAGAGCTAATGTGCTCAATTGGGTGCGGTAGCACGGGTAGGTTCTTGAAGTGTTAAACAGTGATTTTGGATAACTCCGGAACAGTCCTTAGCACGTTCGAGGACGAACGTATATTTAAGTGGGAGAGAATGTAACGACCCAACCGGTCGTTTCGACTTTTAGAACCCCGTTCAACTAAATAAAACTCCCTGGATGTGTTTTTAATGATTTATGACTTGCGGGGATGGTTGGTTCGGGATTTGAATGTGTTTGGGTTGAAATCGGAACACTTGGTTCCTTAGCCTTAAAAGGCCAAGTTTGACTTCGGTCAACATATTGGGAAAACGACCTCGAAATCGGGTTTTGACGATTCCAATAGGTTCGTATGATGATTTCGGACTTGGCCGTATGTTCGAATCGGGTTTTGGATAACCCGGGAGCGTTTTGGCGCTTAATAGTGAAAATCAACTATTTGAAGGTTTAAAGTTCTTTAAAATTGGTTTGGAATAGGTTTTGGAGTAATCGAGGTCCGTTTGGAATTTCGAGCTGGGAATAGCTCTGTATGGTAATTTAAGACCTCCACACAAAAGTTGGTGTAATTCCGAGTAGTTTAAGTATGTTTCGACGCATTGGAAGTAAATTAAAGAACTTGAAAATTTTAAATTGAATCAATTTGGTTTGAGGTGTGATTCTTAGATTTGATGTTGTTTTACACGTTCCGTGAGTTCGAGCGAGTCGGTTTTATAATTACAAACCTGTTGGTATGTTCGGGCGGGCCCCGAGTGTTAACCGGACGAGGCTCAGATCAATTTTTGGAATTTTGAAGAAGAGGTGAAGCCTTCTGCTTCTGGTACGTTCGCACCTGTGCTTGGACAGCCGCAGGTGCGACTCTTGCAGATGCGAGGTTTATGCGCAAAAGCGAAAAGGGAAGGGGAGGCCTGCCATTGCAGGTGCGGAATCTTGGGCGCACTTTCGAACGCGCAGGTGCGAGAAGTTTTGCACAGATGCGAGGCTTGGCAGGCGAGGGAAAACTCACACCTACGAGGATTTTTCGTAGGTGCGGAAGCCGCGGGTGCGGTACCACTTCCGCAGGTGCGAAAATGACTGTTGGGCAGAATGTGTTAAAAATCGGGGCTTAGTCATTTTGAGCCCATTTTTCCTCCATTTCCGGGCGATTTCGAAGCTTTTTGAGAGGGGGATTTCAACTAGAAACTTGGAGGTAAGTTAATTCTACACACCTTGAGTTAATTATATAGATTATGAGTAAATTATAACTAGTAAATCTTAGAAATCAAAGGCTTAGATGAAAAAATCTAGATTTTTATAAAATGAGATTTTAACCACGAAAATAGTTATGGAATTGGGTAGAAAGTATATATTTGAGTTCTTGAGATTATGGGTAATATTTTTATCCAAAAATTTCCAGAATCCGGGCACGTGGGCCCGGGGTGAATTTCAGGAATTTTACTTTTTTGGTTAGGGTAATTTATTTAATTGCCTAAATTAGAATTTTTTAACATGTATTAATTATTTTGTATAATATTTGGATAGTGTCGGATATTTCGGCACCGAATTGGGAATTTAACGCGACGTGGTAATTGGAAAGTGGACTTTGAGACGAGGTAAGTCTCTTGTCTAATCTTGTAAGGGGGAAATTACCCCATAAGAAACTGAATTAATAATTGTTGCTAATTGTGGGGGCTACGTACGCACGAGGTGACGAGAGTCCGTGCGTAGCTACTATTAATGCTAGAGTCCGGCTAGTTTAGGACACAAAGCATGAATTACTTGTGCAAATTATATTCTTTGTTTAATTAATATTATTTGATATATATTGTGAATTGTTAGGTAAAAATATTAAATGATGAAAATCTCATATGCTCAAATTTTCTGTTTAAATTAATTATTGTTAAGAGAAATTGTTCATCCTCCCGAATTTATCTTATAATGAATATACTCTCCTTCCGGAGGAACATAAGAAAAATGTCCTCCTTTCTTGTGGAGCGGGCCGAACGCCTTGGCAGGATAGATGCATCTATGGATCGTGTCGCACGTCCCTCGGCAATGTACATGAAACTCTGGATCGGGCCGTACGACCTCGGCAGAAATCGTGCTTAATAATAATAATTACACGATACTTTGATAGTTTATTTCAGCTTGTGAAGCTAATTGAAATTTGAAAATTATTGGAATTTAAAGAATTTATTTATCTCTGCTTGTTAAGAAAATTATTGTTATTTCTGTAAATGAGGCTAATTGATAAATTGAAAATTTATTTGAATTTAAGGAATTTAATTACTTCTGCTGGTTCAATAAAATTATTGTTAACTCTGTGAATCACGCTGATATAATTATTTCTATTTTCATGATTACTTAATATTATTGACCCATAGTGAGTGTCAAAGTCGGTCATCTCGTCTCTACCTCTTCGAGATTAGGCTTGATACTTACTGGGTACACGTTGTTTTCGTACTCATACTGCACTTGCTGCACATTTTATTGCGCATGTACATATATGTCTAGCGGCCTTGTGGGCGCAGAGGTGTGGTTAATAATTGTGGGGACATAGGTGAGTTACATTCTGTATTACAATCCGCAGCCAACAGACTCTCATTCAGATATATTATATTTTCCTGTCTAATTTATATTCTGGACAGATACTGTATTTTAAATTTTAATCCCTAGTAAATGCTCATGTACTTATGACATCGGGTTTTGGGAATGGTTGTGAATTGTTTAGAAATTTAATTGCTAAAAATATTTATCATTTACTATTTGAGTTCTATTTTTATTATTTTATTAAAGAAATATTGGTTTCAAAAATACTAAAATGGGTAATTAAGTTAATTGATTATGGTTGGCTTGCCTGACAGTGGTGTCCGGCGTCATTACGGCCTTAATGGAATTTGGGTCATGACATTAACCCATATTCTTATACCGCCGCATGCGCATCAATATCAAATTACAATAACAACTCACACCACAAGTGCCGATATGTCACATCCTACCAATTATAAACAATATCAACATTTCCACAACAATAGCACATGGCTCGACCGCAATGTGCACAAGAATATCAACAATAAAAATGAATATAAATTTCTCAACAAGAATGATATATCAAAAATTAACACTTTGCCTAAATGTGATAACGACTTTCACAACTTCAATACCAATAACTCAACAATGAGAAAGATAATGTGTAACCACGATACTAAAGAAGAATAACTCATAATGGAAGAGATTACATATACCGATGACTTCAAATAAGGATAATCAACAATGAAAGAGATAACATGTAACAATGACTTCAAATAATGATAATCAACAATAAAAGCGATAACATTTAACAATGAATTCGAATAATGATACTCAATAATGAAAGAGATAACAAGCAACAATAACTTCAAATAATAATAAATCAACAACGGAAGAGACAACATGTAACGATGACTTCAAATAATGGTAATCAATAATGGAAGAGATAACATGTAACATTGAAAGAGGCAACAAGTTCAACTAAAGTATAAGAGCAAAACATCAAGTAAGATGTGGAACAAGTGTTAACAAAGTCATTTAAGGCGCATGTAAGGACAGACCAACACAAATAAGAGTAAATTGACTATGAGGATTTAGAATATGATATGATAATTCAATTAAAGCATGGAAAGAATCTAAGTAGCCTAAACGGGTCAAATACCATATATAACACGTGTACCCACTCATCATCTTGTGTACACGGCTTTCACGTAGCACGAATGATACAATCAATCCAATTCCTAAAGGGTAGTTCCCCCACACAAAATTAGGCAAGATACTTACCTCAACTAGGTCAACTCAACCCTCGAAAATAGATTTTCCCCTAAAATGCGCCGCCGCACGGCTCAAATCTAACCAAAATTGACTTAATATCATCAAACAATGCAAGGGAAAACAATTATAATAGATAAATCTATGATCTTTACACTTTTCCCAAAAAGTCAACAAAAGTCAACCCAGGGCTCGCCCGATCAAAACTCGGGTCCAAAGGTAGATTCCGACTACCCATACACTACTAGAAATCAGCTAAATACCGACCAAAAAAATCGACCAAAGTTGGTCGGGTATCGCCAATTACCGACCAAACCGCGACCATTTATGTGTGGACGGTATTTTGACAGTCGGAAAGGCATACCGACCAACGTTAGTCGGTCAATTAAATTCAAAAAATAAATATTGCAAAAAAAACCGATCAAAGTTGGTCGGTTTTTAATTATGTGATCAAAAGATTCACCATCTAGGAATCGAACCAGGGTTTGTACTATGGCAAGATACTATTCTACCACTAGACCATTGGTACATTTTATTTTAAGACTTTCTTGTATTTGATTTATACTCTTTAATTGTATTTTCGCATGAAAATAACCGACCAAAGTTGGTCGGTTTTATTAAAAAATAAAATTACCAACCAAAGTTGGTCGGATTTTTTTTAGTATTAATTTTTATTTATTTTAATTGAAAAACCGACCAAAGTTGGTCGGTTTCTTAAAAAATAAATTTCGCGGGACTCAAAAATAGTTTCCCGCATTTTTGTACCAAAAGAAACCGACCAAAGTTGGTCGGTTTCGTAAAAAAAAAATTAAAATATCAAATATTTGGTCGGTCGACCTTGGTCGGTTTTTGCCGAATTTCTAGTAGTGATAACCCCACGAGTATATATATATGAATAATTTCAAAATTCGATCCCAAATCGACTCTCAAAACTCTAATTCTTATTTGTCAAAAATTTGACAAAGTTTCACAAATTTTCAATTTGATTCACATGATTTTGATGTTAAAATTTAAGATATATTGATGAAATATAGTTGGAAATAGATTATAATCACTTACCCAAAGTTTGTAGATGAAAATCCCCTCTCCAAAGCGCCTTCTACCTAGTCTAGGGTTCTAAAATGAGAGAATATGTTGATAAATCCCGTCTCCCAGCCCTTTTGATCAGCTGCAGATGTCGCAATTCGACATGGGTTCGTAATTGCAAAATTCTTCGCAAATGCGGCCATTGTTAGTCTTATGAGGAGGTCGCAATTACGACTCTGGTTTCGCATTTGCAAAGCCTGTCTCCATCGCAAATGCAATTATTTTTTCGTAAATGCGAACTATCCCTCTATGTGAGCTACTTCACAATTGCGAGCTAGGTATCGCAATTGCGATACCTGAGTCCCCCTTCTAAGCTCGCAATTGCGAGCCTCGTGTTCGCAAATTCGACACCAGAGGCTGTTGCACACCAGATCCTATTTTTTAGTCCAAAATATTTTGAAACTCACCTGAGCCTTCGGGGCTCCAAACCAAACATCCACACAACTATAAAAATATCATACGAAATCGCTCGTGCGATCAAAACACAAAAATAATATCTAGAACTACGAATCGAACTCTAAAACGCTTGAATTTCAAAGTAAAGTTCAAGAACTACTAGAATAGCAACTAAATGTTCAAATCCTATCAATTCAACTCCAAATGATACCAAATTTGGCAGACAAGTTCTAAATAGCATAACGGACCTATTCCAAGTCCTAAAATCAAATTCCGAACTCGATAGCTAAAAGTCAATCTACGGTTAAACTTTTCAACTTCAAATTGCCAAATTTTGGCAAAACAACACAAATCAACCTACGGACTTCCGAATTCAATTACAGGCATATGCCCAAGTCCAAAATCATGATACGAAGTTATCGGATCCATCAAAACACTGTTACGAGGTCATTTTTACAAAAGTCAAAGTTTGGTCAATATTTCTAACTTAAACTTCTAAGTCAAGAATCAAAGGGTCTAAATCAACCCGAATCTTTCCGGAATGGAACTAATAAACCCCGTAAGTCATAAAATCATAAACACACATGTGTGAAGCATCAAAAGAAGAAACTGCGTGCAATGCAATTACACAAAATGACATGTGGGGTCATTACAATAACTCAACCCACACACACCAATCACGTGTTGTCAATCCAGTCCATCTCACATAAAGCGTATACATGAACACATGTATACGAATAACAGATATCAAATCATATACTCATGGACTGAAGAAAATAGTATGCTAAGGTGTATCCATGTGCGAAGTGTATGACTACAACTCAGATTAGGTAGGTACGCCTTACAATAATGAGTATCATATTCAAACAGGGAATCAAAACCTACACATGATCTCTAGCATGATTTCAAGAGTTCGGATAGTCATACAAGCACATAAAGCATGATAGTAAAGAGTACATTATCCAAAACAAGGCATGATATAGCCTAAAGACTACCTCGAGTATGGATAAACCCGGTGAATGCACATACACTCGTCACTCGCATGTGAGTCACCCCCAGCACATAGCCAATATCATCAATGTAAGAAAAAGTCCCTCAAGCCAAAACTGGGTAAAATATTTACCTCAAATAGTCCAAATCAAACCTCTGCCACAACTTCCCCTTCGAAACGACCTCTGAATGTTTCAAACCTAGCAAAATATCAAACAAGCAGGTCAAATAATGCAAGGGAAAGTTATTTCATATAAAAAAGATCCAATCTTTATAATTTTCAAGAAGTCAACCAAAAATTCAACCTGAATTCGCTTTATGGAACCTGACATAACTCACAAATTTTGACTACCCACTCAATTACGAGTCCAAATATATAAGTTTTATCCAAATCAACCTCCAAATTGGGGTTCAAATTTTAATTATTTACTTTCTAAAGTTTAGGACAAAACCCAATTTGTTTCTCCACAATTCATATATTTTTGTTTAGAAATTCGTGGGTAATCGTAATATATAATCACAATTGTAGCAAAATCTCCTCAAAATCACTCCAAGTTGAAGTCTAGGTCTCAAAATATGAGAAATTGAGCAACAAATCCCGAAATCCCAAACATATAAACTGCCTAGGGATCACCCTTCGTGATTGCAGTCCAAAGCTTCGTGATCGCGAAGCACAAAATTTCACTGCTCTAAAATCATCCTACGCGATCGCGTCTAAAGCCTCACGATCGCAACAGCCAACAGTCCACCCTCCATGTATGCGAAGGTCCCCAGACTGCTCCGTCTCTACGCGAATGCGAGATCACCCATGCGAACGCAAAGGCCATCCTCACACAACTACCTGATCGCGCCCACCCTCCTGCGAACGCGATGCATATAGCTCCAACCGACCAATCCTTCTCCTTGATTGTGAACCTCTGCTCCGCGATCGTAAAGCGTTGTTGCACACCAACAACTTAACTGTTGAAAGCTCAAGGAAAATGGTCTGAAACCACCCCGAACTCACTCAAGTCCGTCGGGACCCCGTCCAAACATACCAACAAGTTCGAATTCGTTATCGAGACTTATTCAAAGGCTAGAAATATCACAAATAACAATCAAGAATCGAAGGTCAAATCATTCTCTTAATTTTCAAATAGTCCAACAACAGAACACGTCTGAATCACACTTAGATATTCCGTATCACAATCAAACTTTGCACACAAGTTTCAATCAGTTAAATGAATATATCCAAGGTCTTAAACCATAATAGGAGTCCGACAACACCGAAGTCATCTTCCGGTTAAACGTATGAACTCTCCAATTATTGAAATTGCTAGCTTTCAATAAATAGAGTCAAAACCTTCTAGGAACATCAAATTCAAATCTGAACATACGCCTAAGTCCAAAATTACCATACGAACCTACTGAAAGCATCAAATCCCGATTCCAATAACATTTACTCAAAAGTTAAATGTTGATCAACTCTTCCAAATTAAAACTTCTATAACGAGAATCATTCTTCCAAACCAATCCCGATCCTTTTAAAAATCAAAAATTAATCATACGCGCAAGCCATAATACATCATATGAAGCCACTCAAGGTCTTAAATCAGAGAACGAAATACTAGAACTCAAAATAACCGGTCGAGTTATTACATCACGATAAGGTATGACACGTAATGTGTAGACAAGGCTTGAATGACTCTCTTTGCGAGGTACATAGTGAGGCGCCACTTTTATTAATTTGTGGTAGCTCGCATGATGTTCTTACTTTCTTTTAATCGAGAATTATCCCAACGGTTTAGTTCTATTCTTTAGTACAGAAGCTCCATAGCTAATTGTATTGCATTATAGTAACAAAATTATGCACGAGATATATAAAAAGATATTTATTTTATTTGATTTTATTATTTTTATGAAATGCTTTCATGTATGGTTTTGGATTTAAAAATTTCATATGACTTGATGCAAACATATATAATATTTTCAAATGGTTTTCATAGTTATATTTGATTTTCATGCATGTGGTTGAAATTTTACATATAGCTTTGGTTTGTTCGAATCGAATAGTGTGTAAGATGACAATCATGTGAATCGACTCATGAAAATTAGCAACAATCAGATGTGAAGGGATCGTGGGTAATCTCTTGGGGTACAAAAATAGTCGTTCCCAACGGCTAAAAACGGCCATATTTGGCCCCCACTCCCCCAAAACACCCCTACCCTTCCAAACTTTTAATATAATCCCTAAGTTTATTAAATTACTTTGACTCTATTTTCTACTATAAATACCCCCATCCTTCTTCATTTTTTCCCATAAAAATAAATCATTCTCTCTCAAATCTCTTACATTCTATCTATATTATTCTCTCAATTTTCTCGCAATCAAGTGATAAGTTTCAAGTATTTGGATAAATTTTTGGAGCAACTTTCAAGCTTCAAATTAATTCGTCAAATATTTGGAGTAATATTTTGGGCAATTTCTTCAAGTTTCAATATTTAATCACGGTGCACTCATTCCATCTCCTAATTTTAATATATATATTTTGCTCATTATTTTAGTGCTTAATTTTTGTGTTTACTTTACGTGTTCTATTTTCGTATTTCATTTGTGTTTTTAATTTTTGTGTTAACTTTTTAAATTTAATTTCGTATTTAAATTATGGCACCTAAAAATATATTTGGCGTATTTAAAAAAACTAGTAAAAAAAGTAGTAAATGTGAAAGTAGTAGTAATCCTAATCCTAGTCCTAATCCTAGCCCTTCTCCTATAATTAGAAAACATATAGATGAAATGACTCATATTGATGAAACTTCATTTTTCCAACCCCGCATGTTATAATATTAATTTCGGAGAACAACTAGATCATGAAACTTTACAAAGACAATTTGGCAATGATATTTTTATTGAGGACGAAGAAAATGAGGATGAAGAAAATGAGGAAGAAGAATTAGATGAAACACCCACTAGTCCCGCAACACAAGCTCCAACTCAGAGTCAATCTCGGTCTTGAGCTTTACCCCATGTACCTCCTGTAAGGGGTAAGCCTAAGGGTGAACGTCCCAAAATATCACTTGTATGAAAATTTTTTAAACATGATAAAGTCAATCAACGTGCTATATGTGAAATATGTAAGCAACGATTTGCGCACACCAAAAGTGGTGGGACGGGGGGTTTATCTAAGCACTTAGGTAGGGACCACAAAGCGTTATGGATACAAGCCAAAATAGAAGCCGGACAAATACCGGATCCTAGCACCGGTATTAGCACTCCTAGTGGATCTGGCGGGGGTTCTAATTTTTTACAACATCAGTTTGACCCTGCTTCTGGTACTATTTTATGCCCCTATAACAAAGATAGAGATCGTGAGAACTTAGCAAAAATGGTGGTTGTCTGTGGCTTACCTTTTACTTTTCCTCCTCACCCTGCTTTTGTGCATTATATACAAGAAACTTATAATCTTGCTTTTCAAGGTTTTCCTAAGACTACAGTTAGAAATGATGTTTTTAAATTTCAAACTGAATATCTTCAGTATATTCGTTGTGTATATTTTCACTTAGATTGTAAAGTGTCTATCACATCTGATATAGGTCGTAGTCCTAATGGTTGTGATTATTTAACTGTTACATGTCATTGGGTTGATCATCACTTGAACATGCAAAAACGTATTATTGGTTATAAATTTGTTGATTCAAAACACACTGGAGCATATATTGCAACTGCTATTATACAAATACTTGATTTTTATGGACTCATTGATAAAGTTTTAACTATCACCTTAGATAATGCTTCTGCTAACACAACTGCAGCAACTAGCTTAAGAACTAGACTTTGTCCAATTAATCCGGCAATTTTTCATGTTAGATGTGCTTGCCATATTTTTAACTTGGTTTGTAAAAGATGGTATTAATTTATTTTCTGATACTTGTAGTAAAGTACAACATTCTTGCGGCTATATTTTTCGTGCTAATAAAGCGAGTAGAATTCGTGAATTTGCTTAACAATGTGCTAGTGCTAACCTTCCATATAGAAAAGTTCCAAAAGATGTTTGTACTAGGTGGAATTCTACTTATGAAATGCTTAAAGTTGCTTATGATTATCGGGTGCCTATACAAAAGGTATTTAATATGCATAATGGTATCCCCGCTGATCAAATTGTTGATTCTGATTGGGATCAGATCAAAGAGCTTACTAAATTTTTAGAAAAAAATTATTATGCTACAAAATAATTTTCTGGTATATATTATCCTACTATTACATAAATATTATGGTATATTTGTGGAATTTATGTTGTATTTGGTAAGTATAAAACTAATCCAACTTATGCACCGGCCATTAATGAATGATTGCAAAATTTAAAAAGTATTTTTTTCCTATTCCCCAGGTTTATTTAATTTCTACTATACTTAACCCATCTTTAAAATTAAGAGGTGCAAAGGGACTTATTCGTAAAATTTATGAGAATTTAGCAATTCAAGAAAATGAACAACCATCTCTCGAAGAATGCCAAGCTAACATATATTCTTATGTTAGATCAATGTTTGATAAATATAAATCTATGAAAACAACAGGTGGTAAAACTGCTCCTTCTACTTCTAAGTCTAGAGTAGAAGTTCTATGGGAAGATATGGATGATATAACAGGTTTTGATTCCTCTATTGATGATGAACTTGATTCTTATCTTAATCAAGGATTGGAAAGTATTAAAGACGAAGAAGGAAACAAACAACTTTTGTCATGGTGGAGGGAGCGTGACAAGGCTTTTCCAACACTTTCAATAATAGCCCGAGATATCCTTGCTATTCAAGCATCATCAGTAGCATCGGAGAGTGCTTTTAGAGCGGCAAGATTTCAAATCGGAGATCATAAACATTCATTAGCGGAGGACAGCCTAGAGATTTCCGTATTATTCAGAGATTGGATTAATTCAGAAAGATGAAATCTTGGTTTTGAAAAATTAACCACTAGGGAAGAAGAAGAATACAATGAGATACTTAGCACTGGGAGCGATGACGGCATGGAACTCATGGAACATCAATCAACATTGCCAATTCCAGAACAATGTCCGAGAGAAATTATAAATAAGTTACAACGAAGTTATATAGGAGCTTAGTTCAAACAGAACCCTTCCTAGATAGGGGCTGCGTAGATTAGGTGCTCTTCAAAAGAATTATATTTGTATGTGAGATTTGAAAGTTCTATTAATAAAATAAAAGGCTCTAAGCGTTGAATTTATTTTATGAATTGTCTTACACTCTTACTTAGTTACTTAATGGCTTGAAATTATATTAAATAAATTATAACTCTATTATAAATTTATAATTACTAGAATATTTCATTACAAGTCTTTTGTTTTAATATTTTATAATTTTTTACTTAGTTTCCTAATTTTTATTTAATTTTTAAGTTTATTAAATTAGTCAAAAAACTAGATGTTGCAAACTTTAAAAACTTAGTCCTTGTCAAAATAATATCTGTTGCCAAACTCAATGCTTAAATATAATTTTTTTAAAAACGGAACTTAAGGCCCGCGAACCCGTCCTGTCCCATCCCGTTTGTTAGCGGGACGGGATGGGCCTACCGTCCGTCCCGTCCCGTCCCATCCCGTCCCGTCCCGTCCCGTTTGTTAGTGGGATGAGATGGGCCTACCGTTTCGTACCGTTTGTCCCGTCCCGTTTCGTCCCGTCCCGTCCTGGCTAAATGTCGTCCCGTCCTGTTAATTTTGTCCCGTCCCATTGGACAGCCATAAAGTGCAATATGAATTTGGCATATTATTTTAGTGGAGTGTTAGTTAAAATCTCATGGGGTGTGGGGCGTACTTTTTTATACTTTTTGAGGTGAGTGGTTTTTGTAAAATTATTGTGCTTTATATTTATTTCGATTACTATTACTTGTAGTCAACAAACAAGGAACAACTACAGAACCAGTCCCATCAATTAGTGTTATAGCTTAGCAAACGTTAGGTATCTAGGAGTTAGCAAAAATGGTAAATATTGTACAGGCGCCCTATTTGGTCGCCCCTTTTTAATTTATATCCGTCGTATTTTTTCGTTTGCATCAATACTCATTTTTTTGTTAAAAGCATTTTAAAAAGACGATTTTTCCCTTTTTTAATAAAAGACTATTGACAAACTGCAGGACAAAAATTTAAACATGTTTAGGCTGAAATTTTAGCAAATAAACTAAAAAATTTCAGTTTGTTTAGACTGAAGTTTTGGATAAAACTCAGGACAAAATTGTAGACTGCGTTACAAAACTTCAGCATGTTTTGGTATGATGTTTTAGCAAATGTACTAAATAACTTCAGCATGCATTAGCAAAAACTCTTTAGAAAATTACATACTGCAAGACAAAAATTTAAGCATGTTTAGTCTGAAATTTTAGCAAATGAACTAAAAAACTTCAGCATGTTTAGTCTGAAGTTTTAGCGAATGAATTAAATAACTTCAACATGCATTAGCAAAAACTCATTAGAAAATTACATACTACAAGACAAAAACTTAAGCACATTTAGTCTGAAGTTTTAGCAAATGAACTAAAAAACTTAAGCATGTTTAGTCTGAAGTTTTAGCAAATAAACTAAAAAACTTAAGTATGTTTAGTCTGAAATTTTAGCAAATGAACTAAATAACTTAAGCATGTTTAGTCTGATATTTTAGCAAATGAACTAAATAACTTCAGCATATTTAGTCTTGTAATGACCCAACTGGTCATTTTGACTTTTAGAACCCCGTTCCCCTAAATAAAACTCCACGTATGTACTTTTATAAATTATGACTTGCGGGGATGGTTGGTTCAGTATTAGGAAGTGTTCGGGTTGAATTCGTAACATTTGGTTCCTTAAGTTGGCCTTAAAATGCTAAGTTTGACTTCGGTCAACATTTTGAGAAAATAACTTCGGAATAAAATTTTGATGATTCCAACAGCTCCGTATGGTGATTTTGGGCTCAGGATCGTGTTCGAAATTTTATTTGGAAGTCCATAGTTAAATTAGGCTTGAAATGGCTAAAATAGGAATTTAAGTTTGGAAGTTTGACCGGGGAGTTGACTTTTTGATATCAGGGTAGGAATCTAGTTTTGAAAATTTTCATAGCTCCGTTATATCATTTATGACTTGCATGCAAAATTTGAGGTCAATCGGACTTGATTTGATATGTTCCGGCGTCGTTTGTATAAATTGAAAGTTTCAAAGTTCATATGGCTTGAATCTATGTGTGATTCGTGTTTATAATATTGTTGGATGTGATTTGAAGACTCGACTAAGTTTGTATGATGTATTAGGACTTGATGGTATATTTGGTTGAGGTCCCTAGGGGCTCGGGTGAGTTTCGGATGCCTAACGGATCATTTTTGGACTTGGCTTGATAGGTGAAGATCTGGTTTCTGCAGGTTCTGGTTTCCTTGTACGCGATCGCGTGAGAAGGTATGCGATCGCGTAGGGTTAATTGGGAAGCTGAAATTTTGTGCTATGCGATCGCGTGGGCGAGTCCGCGATCGTGTAGGTTTGGCGAGCTGTGCTATGCGAACACGTGGCTAAGACCGCGTTCACGAAGAAGAAACGAGGCAGAACCTGATCCACGCGCTTAACCCTTCGTGATCGCGTGGATGAGTCTGTGATTGCGTAGGTCTAGGATTGTTGTGTTTCACGATCGCGTGGAGTTATCCGCGATCGCATAAGCTTAATTCTGGGCAACCTTATTTTCTTCTTCGCGATCGCGTGCCTTTGGCTGCGATCGCATAGAAGAAAAAGCCTAGGCAGAAAGTTTAATTTCTGAATGGGACTTCGTCCCATTTTTCATTTTTAACGATTTGGAGCTCGGATTGAGGCGATTTGTGGGAGATTTTCAGAGAAAACATCGGGGTAAGTATTCTTAACTCAATCTTGGTTAGATTACCCGAATCCATCACTGTTTTTAACAATTAATTGGTGATTAATTGTTATTGGAATTTAGTCATTTTGGTATGGTTAGACTCGTGATTGAACGGGCGTTCATATTTCATAACTTTCGCCGGATTCCGAGACGGTAATTTTTGAGTTAATTTCGGATTTTTATTGAAAAATATAGTATTTTCTTATGGAATTGATTCTATAATTTTTGTTGACTGTATTGAATTAATTATGACTATATTCGAGTCGATCGGAGTCGGAAAATCAAGAAAAAGGCATACTACTTGGTTAAATTGGAGCAAGTCGAGGTAAGTGACTTGTCTAACCTTGTGTGGGGGGAATTTTCCCTAGGATTGGTATTGAAGTGATAGATGAAAATGTGTTGAAAGTCGTGTACACGAGGTGACGAGCGTTTACACAGGCTAAATATGAAAGTTTATATCTTTAAATTGTGTAGATCGTTGTTGCATATTAATTAAATAATTTTACCTTGTTATATTCTTCATCATTGATTTAAATGTTTATACTTTAAATTTGTTTGACCTTTTTCTGCTAATTGTTTTACCTGTTTAGTTGAAACTTGGTTTCTTTTATTCTGTGCATTATTTGAAGGGTGATTTTCTTTAAATTAAATATTATTAATATGAATTATTTGACATTTTAAATTTGGTATTGAAGCAACGTATTAAAATTTTGAAATATTATTTTGTTGAGTTATTTATTCCTGATCATTTTGTGAGATTTTCATGCTCATTGTGATGGAGCCGTGAGCTCTTTATTGTGGAAAAATATTATTGTTGAATTATTTTGGCATGAGCTGTGAGCTCTTTATTATGGAAGAATATTATTGTTGGATTATTTTGGCATGAGCCGTGAGCTCTTTATTATGGAAAAATATTATTGTTGATTTATTTTGGCAAATTGAAATATTGGGCACTTGAGGTGCAAATTGTGATATATTGTAATATTGATACGCATGCGGTGGTATAAGGTCTGGGTATTGAAACGCATGCGGTGAGATAAGAGTGGCTTGATACGCGTGACTAGTAGGGAAAACTACTAGAAGTCATGCGGTGTGATAAGGGTGGCTAAAAACGCGAGATGCTATTTCGGAAAAAACTATTTTCTTTAAATACATTGTGAAGGCTCCCGCGGTGATATAAGAAAATGAGATATTGTGAATTTATTTATGATTTGGGACTACGGGGTACCTCGGGAGTGCCCTTGTTGATATTGATTTATGGCCGCAGTTTTCTTTGATTATTGTTGTGATTTTTCTTAAAGTTGAAAAGAATCTTGTTTTGTTTCCGCGAGGTATTAATTGCCATTATTTGGTGTAATTAAATGGTGACATACTACTTGACTCATTTCCATTGTCATTTTATCTTATTATATTGTTAAACATTTTACCATGCCATTATCTATTGTTTTCCAGTAGGGCCTGACCTCGTCACTACTCTACCGAGGTTTGGCTTGGCACTTACTGGGTACAGCTGTGGTGTACTCATACTACGCTTCTGCACATCCTTTTTTGTAGATCCAGGTACATCTTACCAGTCCAGACATTAGTGAATTATCGGTGTACGGAGATTTCGAAGTATATTTGTCAGTGTCCGCAGACTCCGGAATCCCCTTCTATCATTATCATGTTTCTTCCTTAATTTCTTTAGACCTTGATATATATATATATATAGAGACATTGAGGATAAATTCTTAGAAGCTTGCGACTTATTTCTACCAGGTTTTGGGAGTTGTAATTATTTAATTTGTAGTTTATTTATTTCAGATATCTATTATTATTCCGCATTGATAGGCTTACCTAGTCTTAGAGACTAGGTGCCATCACGACCTCTTACGGAGGGAATTTGGGGTGTTGACAAGTCTGAAGTTTTAGCAATTTACTAAATAACTTCAACATGTTTAGACTGAAATTTCGGATAAAATTTATGGCAAAACTGTAGACTGCAGGATAAATAACTTCAGCATGCATTAGCATGAAGTTTTAACTTTAACATAAAACAACTTCATGCTACATTAGCATGAAGTTTTAACTTCAAGGTGAAACAAATTCATTCAAGTGTGATTCTGAAGATGAATATGGACAAGTTTCTGATTTTTTTAATAAAGTTGCTGAGAGGAGAGGAGGAGACCGTTTTATATCTTTTGTCAGGGGTGTAATTGTCATATTATTACAGATTTTTTGTGAGATGGATACCAAATTAATAATTTTAAAAAATAGGGTATAGGTTAAAAGGTGGCACAAATATAGGGTACGACTTCAAATCCCCGAAAAAAATCTGTGTCAGCACCGAATATTTGACTATATTTAAATTTTTATCACCTTCTACTATGTAAATATTTTTAGAAATTCAATATATATTTTTTAGATTTGTTACACCATTTTTTTTATATATAGGGTAAAAATTAAAAATAATTTAAAAGGTCAATTATTACTATTAATATTAATTTTTTTATCTTTATTTTAAAATAAAATAAATTTAAAAAAACGAAAAACAATTAAATATTTTTAAAATTTTGGATGGGAATAAAAAATAGGAAAAGTAGATGTATGGAATTAAAAAGTAAAAGTAAAAGTAGGTGGAAATTATTTTTTTTTAAAAAGTAAAAGAAAGTGGAAAATTAAAAAAAAAATAAAAATAAAGAATGTGGAAATCTAAAAAATGAAAAGTAAAAGAAAGTTGGAATTAAAAAATAAAAGTAAATGTAGGTGAAAATTTAAAATAAAAAAATTAAAAGAAAGTGGAAATTAAAAAAAGAAAAGTAAAATAAGTGGAAATTAAAAAAAGAAAAGTATAATAAGTGGAGAATAAAAATAGAAAAGTAAAAAAAAGTGGAAAATTAAAAAATAAAAGTAAAGGAAAGTGGGGAATTAATTGTTTTTAAAAAAAAGAAAAATGGGAAGTGAGAATGTTTTTTTAATTAACAAATAATAAAATAATAAAATAATATAAAAAATCTGAAAAAAGCCAAAACTTTTTCTATAAATAGAAAAGAAATGTGAGGAGAAAAGGAGAGAAAGAGAAGAAAAAAGAGAGGAGGGAATTGAGAGAATATTTTTTTTCTTCTTCTATACTAAAGGAATTTTTACTCGTGTCATTCTTTCTTCGTTTCTTCTTTTCGAAAAATCTAGCTATTCATCAACCAAAACCCAACAAAAATACTTCATAACATCCCTTTTTACATGCCAAAAAGTGAAGTCAATAGTCGAGGTCGAGGATTCCGTTGGAGCTCCGTTCACTAGCTTTTATGTTCTTATTCGCTTATGCTTGTTCGACGTTCGTCTGAGTTGCTGTACCTGTTTTTGAAAACTCATTTAATTAAAAGTTTTGCATTAAATGTTTATTCTTTCCTCTATTATTTTAATCTTATTTCATTTGATTTTATTTATTTGCCTTTAAACTTTATAAATAAAAATAAAAATTAGTCCTTAAATGCTATATACTTAATCATGTTTCTGAAAATATGGTATTCAAACTTGCTTTAAAGTTGGGAACATTTTGACCTTAATAAGTTTGAGCTTCAGTTGTTGGATTGTAGGGTATTAGTATATGATGGTTTATTTATTCAAATATCTAAAATCATATACTTCTTCCACAAGTAATTCCATAATTCATGACCTTACAAATAATCTAAAAAATATAGGAAGAATAATGAACATTAACATAAAGTATTTGCACGCCTTTAATTAGTTTATCGCGATTATGTATACGTTCGCGTGGCATAATTGTGATTTCCAAAAATAAAACCGAAGTATGTGTTAACTTTGCCAAAACAATCTTAATAATAAAATGCTATTAATTGTGTACACGTACGCGTGACAAGATTTTGGCATAATAAACAAAACAGATTCACACACGTGATTTGTTTCAAAGATAATTCCATATTTTAATAATTAAAAATGGATAGATAAAACATGAAAACCAATAAATCACAGTTTATCTAAAATTTAAACCTCATCTTTATGGACTTAATTGTAACTAAAAGCTTCACCAAAACCTAATCGATAAGCAACTACATACTACGGAGTAAACTATGTAGATTTATATCAAGCAGTAGAGGCCCACGTAGTAAAAACTTATCCGCATCGGATATTTATACCAAACCAATAAATATTTACTCCCTCTGTTCCAGTTTATGTGAACCCATTTCTTTTTTGGTCCGTTCCAACAAGAATAATCCCTTTCTAAATTTGGTAGCAATTTAGCTTAAACTTACAATTCTACCCTTAATGAGAAACTTTTATAACCACACAAATACTCTGAGTCCCTTTTTGATTTGTTTAGCAC
The DNA here is from genome assembly GCF_000390325.3 of Nicotiana tomentosiformis. Classification (NCBI taxonomy): domain Eukaryota; kingdom Viridiplantae; phylum Streptophyta; class Magnoliopsida; order Solanales; family Solanaceae; genus Nicotiana; species Nicotiana tomentosiformis. Next base: position 15,120,575 of record NC_090814.1, on the reverse strand, counting down.
CACAAATTTCAAAAGTTTTTATTTTTTCTTAAACTCCGTGTCCAATCAAACATGTTCACATAAATTGGAACGGATAGAGTACTATATATCTTGTAAATACACTATTTAACACTTAACTATGGTTAAGCAATATACATTTTCACTTTGATTTGTTAATTTTTAAGATTAATTATTTAGTTGGTATAAACACCTGATATATGTAAATGTTTATCATATATATGCATGTAGATACCTTTACATATGCATTTAATCCTTTTTATTAATTATGTAAACCCAAACTGCATTGGCTTATATAATGACACCAAAAAAAGTAATTTATTTTGCCTTGGTCGCGTATTTACTAAACTACTTATTAATTCCAAGAAAGTGGCCATTTATGTTAGAAATAGAGATCGTTAGCGTTGGTGAATTATTTGTTTTGTATTCTATCTTTCTTTTAGTAAAATGCAGCTCCCACTATTAGTAGTCTATGGAGATCTGGAATTCGGTGTTGAATCAATCCAACATTTCGTTCGGTCACTTCAGCAGCTATACACTAGAACTTTTTACACGACAAACTCTTTCAGGTACGTAGCTTCTGTAAGAGTTGTGCCATATCACAAAGTCTATGATATCTATCTCTTCGTTGTATCTCCTATCCTATTTAAACGAGTATATCCTTTTGAAGTAACGTGAGTGAATGAAATAAATTGTTTCTACAGTGCCTCATGTGTTTCATATGCATATGAGCAAAGCATATATCCTGGTGAATGTCATATATTTTTGTAATGAAAACAATGTGAAAACAAAAATTGATACATAATGAGTATTATATTGAAGTTCCGCTAAGTCCTTACTCGCAGACATAAAGCTTCGACACAAAATATTACCCATGCACAATAAATAAAACTCGAGCACATATGTGCAACCTTATTGTATACTCTAATCTTAAGGCTAAATCCCTCGGACTGTGGACTTCAAAATAGATGACCTATATATTTCCTTGTGATTCGTCTCCAAATTGCCAGTTGGTTACATCGAAGTGAGTCTCTTCTGGGTTGAAGCTTTGAGGCACTGAAATCCCTTGTGCATACCCTGAATACTGTACATTCGTTATTCCATTTTCCGTTGCTTGAAACCCTGAATACTGCACATCCGTTATTTCATTTCCCGTTGCTTGAAACCCTGAATACTGCACCTCCGTTATTCCATTTTCCGTTGCTTGAAACCCTGAATACTGTACATCCATTATTTCATTTCCCATTGCTTGAACCCCTGAATACTGAACATCCATTATTTCATTTCCCATTGCTTGAAACCCTGAAGACTGTACATCCGTTATTTCATTTCCCATTGCTTGAAACCCTGAAGACTGTAAATCCGTTATTTCATTTCCCGTTGCTTGAAACCCTGAATACTGTGCATCCATTATTTCATTTCCCGTCTCCATTGCATAATATCCCCCCTGCTGTAATTGAGCTCCATATTCATTTCCCAATGAAATCCCTTGTGCAAAACCCCAGCTTTGACTGCTTTCAGTAGAATAATAACTTGTGCCTTGATTGGTCATGTTTTGTCCACTTGCAATGCCTGAATTGATCTTTTGACCCAACAAAAGATGGAAAGTTAGTTTCTATCATTAAAGCTGCGCTTCTTTAGCCAAAGTATTTATTACTATTTGATATTATTGTAAAAGTACTAGGGGTCAAGATGTGTTGCAACACATGTCAGATCAATTGTCTAGAAAGTTATTGTTTAAGATTAGGTTTAGCGGGGAAGAAATTACTACTCACTTTATCCCAATTTATGTAGTAAAGTTCGAATTTCGAGAGTCAAACTTTTTAATTTTGATTAAAGAATTCGGACATAAATTCTTTAAAATTTTTAAAATAAAATTTACATATTTGGAAATTACGTTAAAAATACTGCCGATCATAACAACTAAGAAGTTAAAATGTTTTACAAGGCATATAAAAAAATTGTGATAAAAAAAATATATTTTGGCTCTCAAAATCTAAACGGTGCTATATAAATTGAGACAGAGACTAATATTTGCAGTATCTCAAGTAGAGCTTCCCAATTGGTTAGAGCATTTGTGCCTTTGACTTAAACCATTACAAACAATAGGGAGTGTCTTTTTACATTCATTATGACTTTTGTTACGTGTCTTATTTTTCAAGTAACTCATTATAGCCAATTATCTCTAATTATTCTTTAGATAACCTAGTAGTGTAAAAAGTTCTTTTATACTATCCAATATGTAGAAGTTATACTCTTCGAATATTCGAATGGTCTAGCGAACATCACCCACTTTTGACATTACATAATTCTAAAAACGATGAGTTATTACCTGGTTGGTAACGATCTCATGACTATTAGCAGGAGAATGTTGGAAGTTTTGATTTGCTAGGTTCTGCAGCATTGAATGGTTATCCTTTTTTGAACTTCTTCCTCCAATCAAATCTTCTCCATTAGAGTTTCTCTTCTCAATTTCAGCAACTTGAAGGGAGAGGGATCTCTTTCGCAGGTTGTTCCAGATTTGTCTATGAATATTGGAGGAGCCAGCATAATAACTAGCAATTCCTATGTTGCAGTAGAAAAAAGAAAATAACAATGTAAATATTGTAAAAACTTGATTTGGATAAAGTAAAGGAAACAAAGATAAAACAAAATAAAGGAATAACTTCCATCCAATGGAACATTGAGTGTATTGGTGAGAGGGAAGTCATTCTCCATGGAGTATGTTTTTCTAGAAAATGTATTCCATAAAATATTTTCATGGAAAACATCTTCTCATATTTGATTGGTGAGTGAAAAATATTTTCGGAAAAAATATATATTCCTATTAAAGATTCATACAATAATATTAGCAAATTGAAGGTTTTGATACACATTTTATTATTAAAGATAATAAAAGGTCTAACTGCTAATTAATAAAGCAAGTGATGTAAGATAAAAATTAGGATACTAGTAAGAAAATGACTTCCATTCACAAGTGAGGGAAGTCATTTCTTCTTTTTTATGGAAAATATTTTCTTGAAATTATAGTACCAGTAACACCAAATATTTATTTTTTCGAGAATAATATTTTCTTACAAAATAACTTCGGTTAATGCGTCACACCAACCACTCCCATAAAGTAAGCAAGTATAGTACCTGTCTTTCTTTTAATCTCCCTGCGCTGGTGTTTCCAAAGCTTACCAATATCACATACGACGCTCCCGTCGGCAGCTTGTGATCTATTGAATGTTGACTCTGAACTGCTTTGAGAAAACCTAACAAATAAAAAACAAAATGAGACTAGGTTATATTGAGCATTGTTCTTGAAATTCATGTGTATGTTTTGAATCAATAGGGCTCACAATCACTACCAAAAATGCAAGTCCCAGAAGACGGAATATAACCAACATATTTAAGAGAAAATACGAGTATAAAATGATCACTCATTATATTTGGTGTCGTATGTAGACTTCTATTGTTGCATATACTAAAATTGTATACGACGGTTGAAAATATGTACGTATATAATAACTTAATAAGTTTACTAATGGTATGATTTTTAGCTCTCTTTGAAACATGGCATATACAATATTATAACTCATGTAATTTACAAATCAACACATTAATGAAAAGGAAGCTAGTTTTAAAGAATAAAAGAGACAGAAACATGCCTATTTGATCCTTGGTTGTTTGAAATTTGTTTCCCAAATGGTTGGTACCTTGAGCTTGTCTGATTAGGTGATCTTCTTATAGGACCGCCACTGGAACTGCTATAGTAAAAAGCCAAAATGAGAAGAACAAATTGCTTATTTAGTTGAGTAGTTGATTAAATGTATAAATGTATTATATGTAATGTACAATGTACTAGTGAATGTACATTATTTTGACTTCTACATTTGTCATACCTCAAAATTAAAATTACTTATGAACATCTCAAATTAGAATATAAGATGTTGGCACATAAATATAATATTTTGGAAATTAAAGGGTTAAGGAAATTCACCTTGTCTTTTGTGGCAATTCAACCTGAAGCTGGTTGTCAAAGGAATTCAAAACTCCATAGCGGCTCTCATCTTCTTTATGAGTTGTGCGAGACCCAAAGTAAGCATTCCATGTTGTTTTTCCAGTGCCAATTCCCAGCAGGTTACATTTTCCTTCCCTCGTTGAAATTCCATAAGGAGAATTAGTACTGATCAACTTTGACTTCATGTGCTCACTCTTTTTCTTCTCCAAAGTTGGAAGTCTTGGCAAAGTTGTATTGAGGATCAAGCTATTGGTTTTAGGGGTTTGTTTCTCCCTCCAAGAATTGATCCTAAAAGGATGAATATTGGTCATCTTTGGCCTCAAGAAATCACTTTCTTTCTTCTCCGAAACTGGAATCGTTGTCATAGGTGGGTTGAGGATCATGTCATTGGTTTTAGGGTTTTCTTGATCCCTCCTAGTACTTGTTCCTAAAGGATGATCAATGGAGTATTTTGAATTCATGAAGTTTCTTTCTTTCGCCTTCAACAAACATGGAATTGTTGGCATCGGTTGTTGGAGTATCAGGCCATTGGTTTTAGGGTTTTCTTGCTCCTTCCTAGTACTTGTTGCAATTCCATAAGGATGATCTGTGGTCAACTTTGGCTTCATGGATTCTCTTTCTGATTTCTCCAAACATATAATTTTTGGCATAGGAGGTTGGAGGATCAGGCCATTGGTTTTAGAGTTTTCTTGCTCCCTCCTACTTGTAATGAAGTCCCTTTCTTTCTCCGTCAACAAACATGGAATTGTTGGTATCTGTTGTTGGAGGAACTCCTTTCTACTTGTAATGAAGTCATCACTTTCTTTCTCCTTCAAATATGGGACTGTTGGCATAGGTTGTTGGAGGACCATGTCATTGTTTCTAGCATTGTCTTGCTCCCTCCTACTTGTAATGAAGTCACCACTTTCTTTCTCCTTCAAATATGGGACTGTTGGCATATGTTGTTGGAGGACCATGTCATTGTTCTCAGGATTTTCTTGCTCCATCCTACTTGTAATGAAATCACTTTCTAATCTCTCCAAACTTGGAATTATTGGCACAGGTTGCTGGAGGATCATGGCATTGGTTTTAGGGTTTTCTTGCTCCTCCAAAGTTGGAATTCTTGGCATAGGTTGGTTGGTGATCAAGTCATTGGTATTAAGGTTTTCTTGGTCCTCCAAAATTGGAGTTTTTGGCATAGGTTGGTTGGTGATCAAGTCAATGATTTTAGGGTTTTCTTGCTCCTCCAAAGTTGGAGTTCTTGGCATAGGTTGGTTGGTGATCAAGTCATTGGTATTAGGGTTTTCTTGGTCCTCCAAAATTGGAGTTCTTGGCATAGGTTGGTTGGTGATCAAGTCAATGGTTTTAGGGTTTTGGTTCTCCTCCAAAGTTGGAACTTTTGCCACAGGTTGGTTGGTCATCAGGTCATTGGTTTTGGGGTTTTCTTGCTCCTCCAAAATTGGTTCTTTTGGCATTGGTTGGTTGGTGATCAAGTCATTAGTTTTAGGGTTTTGTTGCTCCTCCAAAATTGGAGTTCTTGGCATAGGTTGTTGGAGGATCATGGCATTGGTTTTAGGGTTTTCTTGCTCCTTCAAAATTGGTTCTTTTGGCATTGGTTGGCTGGTGATCAATTCATTGGTTTTAGGGTTTTCTTGCTCTTTCCCATCACCATTACTTGTGATTTCTCCTCCCTCCTCTTGCAGCAAGGAAACATTCTTTGTTCCCATAGAAAAAATATAAGACAATGAATAGTCATCTTGCTCTTCAAGGGTATTTGGATGATCACTTGGAGCACCAATTTCTATTGGATTCTGATGATTTGGAAAAGCATTTTCCATTAAACTGTTAGCAATATTGTTGGTGGGTGGCTGGTATTCAAGAAGATCGAATAATTCTGACATGTCTATATCTTCAGCAAAATCAAATAGATTATCCAATGGCACAGTAGACGAAAAACCTTGAGTTCCATAATTATAAAAATAATGGTCACCAGAATTGTGGTCACCATTTGGAGGTTCAGCCATGTTTAATCAGTGGATAATAAAAAACAGTTCCTGCATGAACAAGTTCATTAATCACGAGATTAACATTAATTGAAATGGTATGCGATCTAAGAGTGTTCTTTATTTTAAAACGAAAATTTTATTCTTTTTTCCTTAATATCAACAAAAAGGAAATGATAAAATCATTCTCAAACCATTAAAAGAATAAAACACATTCAATCGGTAAAACAAGGAAATGAAATCATCTATGCAGCAAGATATATATATAAACAATTTAATCTAATTAAGCATGTCTAAGAATTAGTGTGTTTAACATGAAAACACAAAAACAAAAAGAAAACGGAATTTCCACAGACAACAACTGATTGTTCATTAATTTCAGATATAATCAAACTGACTTCGACTATGTCACTCTTTTAATATCACTTGAATTTTGGATTTGCACATTCTATATCATGTAACTCTATCATCTTTCAATAGATACAAACACATACAGAAAAAAACTAATTAATTTCTATGAACAGAATAAAAGAAACATACAAAAGAAAAAGGAAAAAAGAAAGACAGAAATAAAAAATAAAGAAAGACAAAAAGAAAAAAAGAAGGAAAGAACTCACACTTCATTCCGTGAAGCAAATGATTGAATTTTCTCTTGAAAGACAAAATGAAATTTGCCATTGTGGTGTTACTTATACAAGGACACTGATCTGGATAGATATGTTCATAAACTTCTTGATATTTACTAAATCTTAATTAGATTTTAGATTCCATATTTGGATGAAATTTTGAAACACTAATATGTCTAAATCAAGGCCCGCTAAACTCTTTTTTAGTAACTTCTGAGTATGATGAGATATTGATAGTTGGAATAGGAAAAATAACTAATATATCACTTAGTAGGACTTGACTGGATATGATCAAACTCCAACCGTCACTTCCCTGTCCCTGTATTTCAACAATATATATGTCCAATAACTGATGGTTTGAAAATCAGAAAATTACACTAATATATTATTTAAATATATTTCGATTTAGATAGAAATATTGATCTACGGAAAATAATTCCGGGCTCGAGAAAAATAGGGTGTACGTGTGATATTTTCATGTCATGTGGAGGAGCAATGAGAATGCGTTCTTTATTATAAACAACCATTAAAGTTTTTCTGTTAATATTTGTAGGTTAAATTCATGTATGATTATTGAACTTTATATATTATAATAATAAAACTACAAAGTTATTTATCGTCATATTAAAGTAACTAAATTATGGGATGAAAAATTACAGCCCTCAAATTTACTTTAAAAATAAGTCGAAACCTCCTTCTCCAACTTTAAATAATAGACAATCTCTATCGTATATGTTAACTAGTCTCTCTAAAGTGTGTTACACGTTTATTTCATACCATTATTACATAGTTTGTTTGCAAAATATTGAATTTTTATCATATGTATACTTTAAAAAAAGAGTTATGTCACGATCCAAAATCCACCGTAGACCGTGATGGCGCCCAATCATAACAGAATAGAACCACGAGCAAAATCTAAATTCCCAAAATCCGGTGTCACAAGTGCATAAGTATCTACTAGGAATTACAATACTACTATAACATATGTCTGGAATATATAATAAGCAAAATAAAATAAATGGTCAGACCAGAGACTCCGTGTGCTACGGATGGTAACATAAAGAGCAGCTCATCACAAAGTCTCCTCAACAACTGCGCCTACACGCCTGAATAACTACCGAAGGGTACATGTCTCAGTACCTGCACAATTAGTGTAGTATTAGTATGTAAATCAACGCGTACCTAGTAAGTATCTAGCCTAACCCCGAAGAAGTTGTGACGAGAGGTTGATATCGATACTTACTACTGGTCTAATAAATCAAGTGTAATAATAAAAGTAGACTGGTACGAAGCATGGCAAATAAAAATAGTGGAAACAGATATAAGTACATAATATGATCCTCAACTGAAGAGTAAACACGAAGTTCTCAAATATCGGATACTTCATCAAATGGTATACATAATGGTCAACACCGAATAAAAGGTCACATCTCAAGTCAAGAAGACTCACAAGTACGCTGACTTCTTATCACATATTTCGCACGAATTTGTCGAGGTGAGCGGCCTCATCCCATAAGAGTAATGGCACAATTTTCTGTTATTAAGTATACGCGGTCGTTAAGTAATAAAGTGATAAGAAGACGGATGTCGAACCCACGAGGAGTTGTGATTAATTATTAACTAAATTAGATTATCCTAATTATCTAAACAAGAATTAAACCTAGAATTATGTGACCTTAATCTAATTAAAATAAAAAGAAAATAAATAATGAACTCTAAACAAAGGAAGAATAGATTTTTATGTATCAATGTAATAAAAACGATCTAGGGTTATGGACTATCTAACATTGCTATTGTATTCTTCAATTGAATCAACTAACTAATTCATCTAGCTTATTGGTTGACATGGTTAATATCGCTCATACGAATCCGTCGAGTTCTTACTCGCCTATTCAAGCTAACCTAACGCCTATATGTCTATGGAATTAGAACTAACAAGAACGCATTTATAATTTCTGTACATCAACCAAGCAAGGCAATTAGGTATATGTCTATCCTAACCGCGAATCCGTTCCCCGATACTCGGGTTCAAGAACTTGCTCTACTCAATCCTATATGCAATCTAGAATTCCCACTTTCGAGTTCAATTCTAGATTCGTAGATAGTATTCAATTGGTGATCAAGCAATCAAATAATTAAGTGCATTATTGAATAAATAAACTAATACAATAAACTAAGAAATTAAAATCAATATTCAAATAACAATAGTCATGAAAGAACCACAACCCTATAACGTGAAGTTTAGGTTCACATAGACATGGTAGCAAAATAAAAAATCATACAAAAAAATATAAAAATTACTAAGTTTGGTAGAAGAAAAGATGAAACACGGCCTGCACGGCGGCTCTGCGCTCTCCCTTGGTCAAACATTACTTTAAAAAATGTTCTCCCCTCAAAAATATGTTTAGGACCACTTTTATATGAGTTAGGAGCATCTAGGACCGAAATAACCCTATCCCGAGCAAACTAGGAAAAGTACCCATCCCCAGCGTCCATTCCAGCAGAAAGTAGTGACGATTTTGCAAATTTTCGTTGCGTTCAGATGTCTTCTTTCATTGTTGCTTATTTCCTTTTTTTCTTGTTCTTCACTTGGGGTCACAAAAACCAAAGGGTGTCCCCCCTTTGTCTCCTTTTTAATTTTCTTTTCTTTTTCTTTCGCATTTTATTTAACTGCTCCAAATCTTTTCATCTTCACACCGCTTTATACCTACACAGTTAAAATATAATATTAAGCACAAAGTAATATAATTAATACTCAAAAGATGATTAAAAGTACTAGAATATGAGACAACAATAGGTAAATATATGAATTATTGGCCGAATATCACCACCCCACACTTAAAATCTTGCTCGTCCTTGAGTAAGCCAACAATTTGCATTATTTTTTAGCACTTTATTTTTACACACTTCAGGCACACTACACCAATGACCATGGTTGATAGCAACAATTAAACTGTAGCATATACAATCACTTATACTTCCCTTTACTTATGTCATTCTTCAACAATATTCACAACAAAGACAGCGTGCTCCTAACAATCCTAGCCTCAAAAACCGCCTCAATGTCATAATGCACTCCTGGCTTGAACACCCAATATTATAAAGAAGTCTAATAAAGTTACTTATCCCTCGTAAAACTATGTGCCCTCACAACAAAATCAAAGAGAGTGAGTTGAATCCACACATTTGAATTTCATGATGAAATATAATTTAAGGACCTCACATATATCAAAGAAATCGCTCACTCACAAAGAAGTCACAAGCACGCAATTGGTACCATAGGCTTTCCCATAATATAAATCTCTACTAATATAGGCTCACTCGATCTAAAATCAATTAGGACTTTTTCATGGTTGTAATGTGGGCTAAAGGACGGTTAGGATATATTTAAGAATAGTGGTTCACCCTCCTAAGAACTTTACCACATCACATAATCAACTTTAAACGCATATTTCCTCAATCTAAGTTCAACTTCACAAACAAGATCACCCTAAAAAATATTGTCTTTTTCTTTAAGCACTATCATCATTTACACCCCACTAGCAAAAATAAGATATTTATTCATCTATATTGTTTTTCTCTTTTGTAATTTTCACTAGTGACGCATTTTTTTACAAAAACAAGTGCACCTTTCTTCCTTTCATTGGTTCCACTCAAAAGCCACCCCACACTTAGTCCCTTCTTACTTCTTTTAGCGCTTATTTTATAATTAAAGTACTTTAAAAGGTAAAATAATCAAAACAATATCAGTTAAGAATAAAAGGGGTATAGGCTCATAATGTGGGTGCCAAATAAAAGTCTATAGGCTCAAAAGGGTTAACTAGGGATATATTTTATTTGTGATAAGCAATTAAGCTCAAAAAGATCAAAGAAAGCCTAAAATTATTTTTCAAACCGAGCATCACCTAAAATTTCGCTTCAACTCACATACCGGGCAAGTTCTAGACTCAATCACAAAAATATGGACTACACAAAACCCTCACCACACATGGCACATGACTCACTAAGGACGGTCCCATTCCGACTCTCAACAAATATAAGTATTCACAGAGCCACGAGATATTAATAATTAAGCACAAAGTGAACATAAGTCAAGTAAACGAGACATAGGCGTCAATAACATGTTATCCAGTCTGTACCGGCATCATAGACAATTTCAAAAATATAGAAAAGATACTACACATGCCAAAGCTTAAATATGCTACTATCAAACAAGTCAAGAGCGCTTAGGAATCTCATATTTCTTCCTCCATTTATTTTCTAAATTCTAATATACTCTAAAAATTAAAAAATTACTGCTCGGTTCAAACTACATCCCATGAAAAAGAACCAAGGCACAAAGAAAAATCACGGGGGATTATTACTACCTAAAAAACAAAAAAGACATACTTTTGTATTATTTGTTTTTATTTTTCAATTTTTTTGCTAGACTTTAATCCCTCAAATAACTGTCTAGGAGATCCATCTTCAAGAAAAGTCCAATATTTTTCAATATTTTTCGTTTTTTTTAATTTTAAAATTAATCACCTAAAATACTACACTATTATAAAAAAAACAAGAATACGAAACTGAAAAAAATAAGAAATTAACATACTAATATAATACTACTAATGATCTAAAGGAATTCTCCTACCCCACACTTAAAAGAGTGCAGTGTTCCCAATGCACAAATAATGTAAAAAATAACGAGGGTGGGCAAGAAACTCCCTGAAAGGCCAAAGGCCGAAGTACTAGCAGCTCACGGGGTACTCAGACTTCTCCCAAGGATGGTCCTTTGTGCGGATACCTCACACTAGTTCCAACCATCTGGCTCGCTTTTGCACACTTCTAGTGAATTTTCTTCCTATGCTCATAATCCTACAAAATAAAAATAAAAACTACAAAAATAATATAATAAAAACAAAATCAACAAAAATAAAAGAAAACAGTAAAGCTGGGTTGCCTCCCAACAAACACCTAATTTAACGTCGCAGCACGACGTGAACCACTTTTTCCTCCACCTTGAACTTATGAATTGTACCCCTAACATGGCATCCAGTCTGCGGTTATGCTCCAGTGGTGGGGCTACATAGATAACCATGCCAAGTAATAAATTTTCACTCTACACTTCTCGGCCTTTAGATGAGGAATGCAATTTTTGTATTTTGGCACAATAAATTCAAGAATATAGGCACTCTCATCCTCACCCTTTGACTCCCTCATAGGCTTAGATTGCTCAATTACTATCTTACTATCTAAATATAATGTGAAAAAATGATTGGAACGAGGTCTAATGCGCCCTAACTCATGAATTGTACTACTATTTATATCCCCATATTTACATATACTAGAGTCTGCAAAAGTTATGTTATCTACTCTCTCACATGACTCTAGAGCACCCCTCTCAACATTGGTACCATCAAGGGAAATATGGTCTAATGATTGGTATTCTCGTTTTAGCTCCTTAATTTGGTCTGTAAGATATTTTTCAGCTTCACACAACTCATCATTAAATTGTTGGGCGTTATACGCATCAACCTTTGCACTCAAATCTGTATCCAAGTTATGCACAACCAAGCCAATAGTGTCAATTTCATGTGTAAGATCAACTCTCTCCTTAGACTAATAATTCACCAACATTGTTAAAAGATAACGGCGTTCCGTATATTCGCTTAATCGAGAATATCCGTCCCAATACCAATCCTTACTGCCATATGCAAATTCAGACCTCCTAGAGTTCAGGTCATGACAAGCCCAAAAAGACGGGCCATAAAAGTCTTCCTTCAACCAAGAGTTTTTATCAATAACCTTACCTCCGGATATTTCATCCCCAGATGTCATGTTAAGAGAACTAGAAACACACTAAGAGAAAGATCAAATTGTTATAAAAATAAAAATATTTACAGAAAGGAAAATAAAACTTGTAAAGATAAAAGTAAAAGTCTAATCTAGAAAATAAGCTAATTCTAAGTCACCGGAAACGGCTCCAAAAACTTGTTGCGTCCAAACGCACATGCAAGTATACGCGGTCATCAAGTAATAAAGTGATAAAAAGTTGGATGTCGAACCCACGAGGACTTGTGATTAACTATTAACTAAATTAGACTATCCTAATTATCTAAACAAGAATTAAATCTAGAATTATGTGACCTTAATCTAATTAAAATAAAAAGAAAATAAATAATAAACTCTGAACAACAGAAGAATGAATTTTTATGTATCAATGTAATAAAAATGATCTAGGGTTATGGGCTATCTAACATTCCTATTGTATTCTTCAATTGAATTGACTAACTAATTTATCTAGCTTATTTGTTGACAGGGTTAATATCGCTCATAAGAATCCTTCGAGTTCTTACTCGCCTATTCAAGCAAACCTATCGCCTATATGTCTATGGAATTAGAACTAACTAGAACACATTTATAATTCCTGTACATCAACCAAACAAGGCAATTAGGTATATGTCTATCCTAACCGTGAATCCGTTCCCCGAGTTCAAGAACTTGCTCTACTCAATCCTATATGCAATCTAGAATGTCCACTTTCGAGTACAATTCTAGATTCGTAGATAGTATTCAATTGGTGATCAAGCAATTAAATAATTAAGTGCATGATTGAATAAATAAACTAATACAATAAACTAAGAAATTAATATCAATATTCGAATAACAATAGTCATGAAAGAACCATAACTCTAGAACGTGAAGTTTAGCTCCACATAGATATAGTAGCAAAACAATAAATCATACAAATTAACATAAAAATTACTAAGTTTTGTGGAAGAAAAGATGAAACCCCGCCTGCACGGCGGCTCTGTGCTCTCCTTTGATCAAAAGTTACTCTAAAAAATGTTCTCCCCTCAAAAATATGTATAGGACCACTTTTATATGAGTTAGGAGCGTGTAGGACCGAAATAACCCTATCCCGAGCATACTAGGAAAAGTACCCATCCCCGGTATCTAGACCAGCGCCTAGCGTTCGACGTGGCGCAGAAAGAAGTGACGATTTTGCAATTTTTCGTTGCGTTAGATGCCTTCTTTCATTGTTGCTTATTTCCTTTTTTCTTGTCCTTCACTTGAGGGGACAAAAACCAAAGGGTGTCCCCCCCTTTGTCTCCTTTTTTATTTTCTTTTCTTTTTCTTCCGCGTTTTATTTAATTTTTCTCCAAATCTTTTTATTTTTATACCGCTTTATTTCTACACAGTTAAAATATAATATTAAGCACAAAGTAATATAATTAATACTCAAAAGATGATTAAAAGTACTATAATATGAGGCAACAATAGGTAAATATATGCATTATTGGCCGAATATCAACTTTCTACTATATTCCATCAATATATCTTAGATTTTAATATCAAAATCATGTCAATCAAAGTGAAAATTTGTGAAACTTTGTCAAGTTTTTGAAAAATAAGAATCTAAGTTTTGAGAGTCTATTTGGACTCGGATTTTGAAACTAATCCTATATATGGATTCGTGGGGTTATGGGTAGTCGGAATCTACTCTTAAACTCGGATTTTGACTAGGCGAGCCCCAGATTGATTTTTGGTGATTTTTTGGAAAAAGTATAAAGATCATAGCTTTATCCATTGTAATTATTTTCATTTGCATTACTTGATGATATTGTAATACCCCGGCCGGTTGTTTTGAGTATTATAGCCCAATTTCCCCATTTATTGCTTATTCTGTGCTCATTTGTTGTTATGTGACTTGCCAGGGTGGTTGGTTCGGTTTCGGGGATGTTTCGAAATGTATTGGGACACTTAGTCCCAAAGTTGGAGCCTGAGTTGGAAGGGTTGACCGAATGTTGCCTTGTGTGTAAATTACTCTAGAATGGAGTTTTAATGGTTCCGATAGCTTGGCATGGTTATTTTGTACTTAGGGGGTGTGTCCGGATAATGATTTGGAGGTCCGTAGATGATTTTGGCTTGAAGTGGCGAAAGTTGGAAAAATTGAAGTTTGGAGAGTTGTGAGGTTTGGCTAAGAGTTGACTTTGTGGTTACCAGGCTCAGATTTTGTTTCCGAAATTTGGAATAGGTCCGTTGTGTCATTTATGACTTGTGTACAAAATTTGGGGTCAAATGGAGTTTGTTTGATAGGTTTCGGCATTGATTGTAGAAGTTAAAAATTCATTTATTTCAATAGGCTTGAATTGGAGTGCGATTCTGCTTTTTGATGTTCTTTGATGTGATTTAAGGCCTCGACTAAGTTCATATCATGTTTTAGGACTTGTTGGTATATTTGGTTGAGGTCCTGGGGGCCTCGGATGGATTTCGGATGGTTAACGGATTAAGAATTGGACTTGTGAAAATTGTTGTAGGTTGTTGTTCTGGTGTAGCCGCACCTGCGAGGATTTGGCCACAGGTGTGGAGCCGCAAAAGTGGACATGGAGGCATAGGTGTGAGTCCTGGAGAGGAGACATGGGTGTACAGGTGCAGAAGGACGCCACATAAGTGAAAGTGGGCAGGAGGCAGTGGAGTCACAGAAGCGAAGTGGACTCCGCAAAAGCGGTCCCGCTGGTGCGTGGAGGGGACTACATGTGCGGCTGGTCGGGGATTAAGAAAGTCCTGCAGGTGCAAAACTCTTACCGAAGATGCGGTTCAGCAGAAGCAGAATTTTGGTTCGAATGTGTGAAAAGGCCTGGCAGAATATAAATTCGAAGGGTTCCGAGATTTCTTCATTTTTGGACTTTGCAAGCACGGTTGGAGGCGATATTTGAGAGGCGTTTTGCTATATTTCAAGAGGTAAGCAAATTTTGGTCATTTTTATCTATTAATATTGAATACCTAGTGAAGTTTCTACCTAGATTATGTGTTTTTAAGGTGGAATTTGGGGAATTTTGGACTAGGGATTGGAGAGTAAGATTTGGGGATTTGAGTGACGATTTGATATCAAAATTGGGTAATTTTTGTATGGTTGGACTCGTTATTGAATGAATGTTTGGATTTTATTAATTTTGTTGGATTCTGAGATGTGGGGTTGAGGTTGACTTTAGGGTTGGCTTTTTTACTTTAGTTAAAGATCTTATCTTTATTATTTTGGAATCAATTCCTATAGCTTTTGTTGATAGTATTACGTTATTTTTTGCTAGGTTCGAGCCTTTCGGAGGTCGATACGAGTGGGAAGGGTTTACTAGCGGAGTGATTTAATTTTTTTGAGGTAGGTATCTTATTAAAACTTGGTTGAGGCACTAATTGCCTGAATTGTTATGATAGCTATGTGCTATTGGGTGCGCACATGCTTGGGGATGAACCCATGTGCGGGCACCAGGATTATTTATTCATGTTCGGGTTGTGATTTGGCTCTTATAAGCCTAGCATTTGACTGTTAAACCTTAAGCTATGATGCTTTGCACATTTGTGATATTGTTGTGAACTATTTGAGCCACGATTGAGGCTATGTAGGGGCTTAATCCCTGAATGAACTGATAAATGTTATTATTCATTGAAAAATTACCGGTTTAAGTTATGATAGTACACTTGCACATGCCTACACTTTAGCATATCGTTTATACCAGTCCAGGAGCATGACATTCGATATTCACTTATTTCATACATGTATACTTGTTTAATTGCTCCTGTATGATGTGTTTGGACTGGAGGTCAGTGACCACGCCGGACGGATTGTATTGTTATGCCTGTAACCACACCGGGTGGATTATGTTGTTATACCTATGACCATGTACGCCGGTCGGATTGTATTAATATGCATGTGACCACGGTGGGCGGATTGTACTTTTATGCCTGTGACCACGCCGGGCGAGACGATCCTGCGATCACGCCGGGTTGGCAGCACGTTGAATTGGCCGTGCTTGCATGTGGATATGGATCCATCCCCCTAGGGTCACCCTCTCATTTTTCTCTGTTGATGGTGTACACGCGGATTTTGGGAATACTGATCAGTGATTTGGAACAGATATGGAAAAGTGAGGGAATCTGGCTAGTGTTTTGTTGGATTTTGCATTTCATCTTTACTTGCAATTTCCTCGAACATTTATCTGATTTAACTGCATATCACCTCTATATGCTAAGATATTGTTTGAGCGGAGTATTTGAGAAATTGTACACATACACACACAGATGGTTTTCTTATTTAGCTTGATGATTTGGTTTCAATATTGTTCTGTACCGGTTTAAAAGATGAAACTACACAGGTGATAGCTAGTATCATTAATAATTTGGACTTCTCTTACCTTGCCGTGTTTATTTACGATACTTATTGAGTACATTAGGTCGGTTGTATTCATACTACATTCTTCACTTCGTGTGTAGATCCAAGTTATTCTAGGCACGACCATTTCTAGCTTTGGAGCTTTATCAGTTTGGAGACTATTGAGGTAGCTGCCTTTGCGTCCGCATACCTCGACTCTCCTTCTCTTCAGTTTACTTGCACTGTTCTATCTTTCTAGACAATTGTTTTAGTAGTTAGACTGTATTGTCATATAAATGGGCATATACTCAGTGTCACCCGAATTTTGGGGGAAATTTTGTATTGAGTCGCGGGATTTTCATATCAGTTATTTATGAGAGTTTCACTATTAATCTTATTTCATTATGTTTTCAATTTAAATATGAATGGTTATTTGTGACTATCGTCTCACCTAGTATTGCGATAGGCGCCATCAAGACATGTGAGATTTTGGGTTGTGACAAGTTGGTATCAGAGCCTAGGTTACATAGGTCTCACGAGTCATTAGCAAGCTTAGTAGAGTCGTGCGGATCAGTGCGGAGACGTCTGCACTTATCTTCGAGAGGCTACCGAAACCCTAGGAAAAACTTCACTTTCTTGTGTTCTTTCATGTAGATTTGTTGATTCCAGAAACTAAACTTCTATTATTCTATTCACTCATAGATGGTGAGGATACGTGCTACCGGATCGGGCGGATGACCACCGGTACCACCAGCTAGGGCCACGAGAGGCCGGGGTCGCGGTAGAGGTCGAGGTATAGCTCGTACAGCAACTAGAGTGGCACCTGTAGACCCACCAGTTTTTCCAGCTCAAGAGCAGATTCCAGATGTGGTTGAGTCGGTGGACCAGCGTAGGCACCAGCTGTGCCCATTGTGATTCCAGGCCTACAGGAGGCTTTAGCCCAGATATTGACTGTATGCACTATCCTTGCCCATGCGTTTTTAGTTTAGGCCGCACCAGCAACTTCTTAGGTGAGGGGAGGTGCTCAAACTCCCGCCGCCCGTACTCTAGAGCAGGTGGTGCAGGGACTTCAGATACCGGGGGTACTATCAACCCAGCCGGGTGCAGTTGCTCAGGCCTAGGTGGGTCCACTGATAAATAACGAGGAGAAGAAAAGGCTAGAGAGGTTTGGGAGGTTCAAGCCTCCATCATTCAGTGAGGCAGAGTCAGAGGATGCTCAGAACTTCTTGGATAGATGCCAGCGGATTCTTCGCACGGCTGGTATTCTGGAGACTAGTTGAGTCTCATTTACTACTTTCAGATGGTGGGAGGCCTATGAGAGGAGCAGGCTAGTCGGTGCTGTACCACTTACATGGCATGAGTTCTCCGTTCTCTTCTTGGAGAAGTTTGTGCCACTGACCCGCAGGGAGGAGCCGCGTAGGCAGTTTCAGCAGCTACGCCAGGAGGTGGTTGACTATGGATTGTGCTTTGTTATGGATTGCACTTTGTTATGACTGTACTATGGACTGCACTTTTTTATGACTCGGGAGATTGCATCAGGTGCTAGGTTCGATGAGGTAGTTGATATTGCTAAGTGGCTTGAGTAGGTTAGTAGGCAGGATCATGGGGAGAGGGAAGCCAAGAGGCCTCGTGGTTTGGGTGGTTTCAGCGGTGTTTCTTCTGGAGGGCAGCCCTACTACAGCAGGGGTCATCCTTATAGGCCCGCTTAGATTGCTCGTCCAGTTCATTGTGGTGCATCAAGTGGCCATGGTTCCTAGAGTGCTCGTTCCGGTCAGTCATCCTTCAGTGCTTTACCAACATAGAGTTCTTACCATGCTTGACCTTCCCAGGCTTCTACCGGTAGTTCCTCGGGTTATCAAGGTCAGTAGCCTGTCAGGAGGGGTTACTACGAGTGCGGGGATTTGAGCCATCTCAAGAGAGATTGCCCCTGGTTATTGAATAGGTCTCCACAACAGAGGTCCCAGGCTATGACGTCCACACCAGTTACTTCACCACCCGCCCAGCCAGTTCGGGGTGGGGTTCAGGCAGCTAGAGGTCGCCCAAGAGGGGGACGCTGATCATGTGGCGGTAAGTCTCGATGCTATGCTTGCCCTGCCAGGCCATAGACCGTTGCTTTAGACGCAATGATTACTGATATTGTCTCAGTATGCCATAGGGATGCTTCTATATTATTTGACCCTGGTTCCACTTATTCGTATGTATCATTATATTTTGCTCGCTATTTAGATATGCCCGTGAGTCCTTAGTTTCACCTGTTCATGTATCTACGTCGGTGGGCGATTCTATTATTGTGGACCATGTGCATCGGTCATGTGTGGTGACTATTGGGGGATTGGAGACTAGAGTTGATCTCTTATTGCTTAGTATGGTTGATTTCGACGTGATTTTGGGTATGGATTAATTGACCCCATGTCATGCAATTCTGGATTGTCACGCTAACACCGTGATGTTGGCGATATCGGGGTTACCTAGGATCGAGTAGAGAGGTTCTTTGGACTATGTTCCTAGTAGGGTAATTTCATATCTGAAGTCCCAACGGATAGTTGGGAAGGGGTGTTTGTCATATTTGGCTTTTGTGAGTGATGTTGGTGCTGATACTCCTACTATTGATTTTGTTTCGATAATAGGAGAATTCCCAGATGTGTTTCCTGCAGACCTGCCGGGCATGACACCCGACAAGGATATTAATTTGATATTGACTTGGTACCGGGTGCTCAGCCTATTTCTATTCCCCCGTATCATATGACACTAACAGAGTTGAAGGAATTGAAATAGTAGCTTTAGGAGCTTCTTGATAAGGGGTTCATTAGGCCTAGTGTGTCTCCTTGGGGTGCACCGGTTCTATTTGTGAAGAATACGGATGGTACTATGCGAATGTGCATCGACTATAGGCAGTTGTACCAAGTTACAATTAAGAACAAGTATCCTTTGCCGCGCATTGATGACTTATTTGACTAACTTCAGGGAACTAGGGTGTTCTCTAAGATTGATTTGAGGTCTGGGTACCACCAGTTGAAGACTCGAGACTCGAACATTTTGAAGATGACATTCAGGACCCGCTATGGTTAGTATGAATTCCTTGTTATGCCTTTTGGGCTGAACAATACCCCATCAACATTCATGCATCTGATGAACAGTATATTCCAGCCATATCTTGATTCATTTGTCATAGTATTTATTGATGATATCCTGGTATACTCACGTAGCCAGGAAGAGCATGCACAACATTTGAGGATTGTACTACAGAGGTTGAGAGAGGAGAAGCTTTATGCGAAGTTTTTCAAGTGTGAGTTTTGGCTTAGTTTAGTAGCGTTCTTGGGGAACGTGGTGTCCAGTGAGGGGATTAAGGTGGATCCGAAGAAGATAGAGGCGGTTTAGAGTTGGCCGAGACCGTCTTCAGCTACAGAGATTTGGAGTTTTCTTGGCTTAGCAGGATATTATCATCGCTTCGTGGAGGGTTTCTCATCCATTGCAGCGTCTTTGACCAGGTTGACCCAGAAGGGTACTCCTTTCAGGTGGTCAGATGAGTGTGAGGAGAGCTTTCAGAAGCTCAAGACTACCTTGACCACATCTCCAGTTCTAGTTTTGTCTTCAACAACTGGTTTTTATACAGTGTATTGTGATGCTTCTTGGATTGGTATTCGGTGTGTCTTGATGCAGGAGGGTAGAGTGATTTCTTATGCTTCACGAAAGTTAAAGCCTCATGAGAAAAACTACCCTGTTCATGATTTGGAGTTGGCGGTCATCGTTCATGCATTAAAGATTTGGAGGCATTATATCTACGGTGTGTCTTGTGAGGTATTTACAGATCATCGGAGTTTCCAGCACTTGTTCAAACAAAAGGATCTAAATCTGAGGCAGCGAAGATGGTTGGAGATGCTAAAGGACTATGATATCACTATTTTGTTCCATCTTGGGAAGGCCAATGTGGTAGCTGATGCCTTGAGTAGGAAAGCGGTGAGTATGGGTACCCTTGCATTTATTCCTATTTGTGAGAGACCGCTTGCATCAGATGTTCAAGCCTTGGCCAATCAGTTCGTGAGGTTAGATATTTCGAAGCCTAGTCAGGTTCTAGCTTGTGTTGTTTCTCAGTCTTTCTTATATGATGCATCAGAGAGCATCAGTATGATGACCCCCATTTTCTTGTCCTTAAGGACACAGTTCAGCACGGTGATGCCAAGGAGGTTTCTATTGGGGATGATGAAGTGTTGCGAATGTAGGGTCATATTTGTGTGCCCAATGTAGATAGGTTACATGAATCGATTCTTGAGGAGGCTCATAGCTCGCGGTATTCCATTCATCCGGGTATCGCAAAGATGTATCAGGACTTGAGGCAGCACTATTGGTGGAGGAGGATGAAGAAAGACACAATGGATTTTGCAGCTCCGTGCTTGAATTGTTAGCAGGTGAAGTATGAGCATCAGAGGCAGGGCGGTTTTCTTCAGAGGCTCAAGATTTCGGAGTGGAAATGGGAGCGTATCACCATGGACTTCGTAGTTGGGCTCCCATGGACTTCAAGGAAGTTTGATGCCATTTGGGTGATTATGGATCGGTTGACTAAGTTCGGGCATTTTATTCCAGTTAGGACTACCTATTCTTCAGAGCAGTTGGATGAGATCTATATCTGTGAGATTGCTCGCCTTCACGGTGTGCTGGTGTCCATCATTTCAGATTGGGGCACATTGTTCACATCACAGCATTGGAGAGTAGTGCAACAAGAGTTAAGCACGCGGGTTGAGTTGAGCATAACATTCCACCCTCTAACGGACGGACAATCCGAGTGCACTATTCAGATATTGGAGGATATGCTATGCACTTGCGTCATGGATTTCGGGGGTTCTTGGGATCAGTTTCTGCCGCTTGCAGAGTTTGCCTACAATAACAACTACTAATCGAGTATTTAGATAGCTCCGTATGAGGATTTTTATGGGAGAAAGGGTCGGTCTCTAGTTGGTTGGTTTGAGCAGGGTGAGGCTAGGCTATTGGGTACTGACTTGGTTCAGGATTCTTTGGACAAGGTTAAGTTGATTCGGGATCAGCTTTGCACGACATAGTCTAGACAGAAGATCTACGCCGATCGGAAGGTTCATGATGTTTCTTACATGGTGGGGGAGAAGGTACTGCTTAGAGTTTTACCCATGAAGGGTGTTATACGGTTCAAGAAGAAGGGCAAGTTGAGCCCACTATATATTGGGCCTTTTTCGGTGCTTAAGAGGATTTTGGAGGTGGCTTACTAGCTTGCATTGCCACCTAGTCGGTCGAGTGTCCATCATGTGTTTCATGTTTCCATGCTCCAGAAATATTTCGACGATCCGTCTCATATTTTGGACTTCAGCAGGTTCAGTTAGATGGGGATTTGAGTTCTGATGTCGAGAGCCATTTTGGATCGGCAGGTTCGAAAGTTGAGGTCAAAGAATATAGTTTCAGTGAAGGTGTAGTGGAGAGGGCAGTCGGTCGAGGAGGATACTTGGGAGATCGAGCGAGAGATGTGGAGTAGATATCCACGCCTATTTGAGACTCCAGGTATGATTCTAGACCCGTTCGAGGACGAGCAATTGTTTAAGAGAGGGAGAATGTAATGACCCGGTCGGTCATTTCGAGTATTATAGCCCCGTTCCCCAATTTATTGCTTATTATGTGCTCATTTGTTGTTATGTGACTTGCCGGGGTGGTTGGTTTGATTGGGACACTTTGTCCCAAGGTTGGAAGCCTAAGTTGGAAGAGTTGACCAGATGTTGACTTGTGTGCAAATCAATCCAGAATGGAGTTTTTATGGTTTCGATAGCTTCGAATGGTGATTTTGGATTTAGGAGTGTGCCCGGATAATGAATTGGAGGCCCGCAGATGATTTCGGCTTGAATTGGTGAAAGTTGGAAAAATTGAAGTTAGGAGAGTTGAAAGGTGTGACCGAGCGTTGACTTTATGGTTACCAGACTTGGATTTTAGTTCTGGAAATTGGAATAGATCCGTTGTGGAATTTATGACTTGTGTGCAAAATTTGGGGTCAATCCGAGTTGGTTTGATAGGTCTCGGCATCGATTGTAGAAGTTAGAAATTCATTAGTTTAAATAGGCTTGAATTGGGGTGTGATTCATGTTTTTGATGTTGATTGATATTATTTGAGGCCTCGGCTAAGTTTGTATCATGTTTTAGGACTTGTTGGTATATTTTGTTAAAGTCCCCGGGGCCTCGGATGGTTAAAGGATTGAGAATTGGACTTGTGAAATTGTTGTAGGCTGTTGTTTTGGTGTAGCCTCACCTGCGAGGTTTTGTCCGCAGGTGCGGAGCCGCAAAAGCGGCCATGGAGGCGTAGGTGAGAGTTCTGGAGAGGAGACCTGGGTGCTCAGGTGTGGAAGGAAGCTGCAGAAGCGGATGCACTTCTGCGCATTTTGGCCTGCAAAAGCGGAAGTGGGTAGGAGGTCGTGGAGTCGTAGAAGCGAAGTGGACTCCGCAGAAGCGTGCGTGGAGGGGACCACATGTGCGGCTGGTCGGGGACATAAGTATGTCCCACAGTTGGGGAACTCTAACTGCAGATGCAGTTCCGCAGAAGCGGATTTTTGGTCTGCAGGTGCGAAAAGGCCTAGGCAAATATAAATTCGAATGGTTCCGAGATTTCTTCATTTTTGGACTTTGCATGCTCAATTGATGGCAATTTTTGAGAGGGGTAGATTTCTAGAGGTAATCAACTTTTGGTCGTTTTTATCTATTAATATTCGATACCCATTGAAAATTCTACCTAAATATGTATTTTTAAAGTAGAATTTGGGGAATTTTGGACTAGGGATTGGAGAGTAAGATTTGGGGATTTGAGTGACGATTTGATGTCGGAATTGAGTAATTTTGGTATGGTTGGAATCATTATTGAATTGGTATTAGGATTTTTTTAATTTGGTTGGACTCCAAGACTGGGTTGAATTTAGTTAAAGATCTTAGATTTATTATTTGGAATCAATTCCCATAGCTTTTATTGATAGTATTACATTATTTTTGGCTAGATTCGAGCCTTCCGGAGGTCGATACGCGTGGGAAAGGCTTGCTAGCGGAATGATTTGATTTGCTTGAGGTAGGTATCTTATTTAAACTCGGTAGAGGCACTAGTTTCCTGAATTATTTTGATAGATACGTGTTATTGGGTGCGCACATGCATGGGGATGAACCCATGTGCAGGCACCGTGGTTATTAATTCATGTTCGGGTTGTGCTCTAGCTCTTATGAACCTAGAATTTCACTATTAAACCTTAAGCTATGATGCTTCGCACATTTGTGACATTGTTGTGAACTATTTGAGCGACGATTGAGGCTATGTAGGGGCTTAATCCCTGAATGAACTGATAAATGTTATTCTTCACTAAAAAATTGCCGATTTCAGCTATGATAGTACACTTGCACATGCCTACACTTTAGCATGTCGTTTATACCAGTCCAGGAGCATGCGATTTTATATTCACTTGTTTTATACATGTATACTTGTTTAATTGCTCCTGTATGATATGTTTGGACTGGAGGCCTGTGACTATGCCGGGCGGATTGTATCATTATACCTGTGATCATGCCGGGCGGATTGTGTTGTTAAGACTGTGATCACACCAGGCGGATTGTACAGTTATGCCTATGACCACGCCAGACGAGTTATGATATTGAGCCTGTGATCACGCCGGGCTGGCAGCACGTTGAATTGGTCGTGCTTGCGTGTGGATATGGATCCATTCCCCTAGGGTCACCCTCTCATGTTTCTCTCTTGTTGATGTACTGATCCGTGTTTTGGAATGAATATGGAAAATTGAGGGAATCTGACCAATGTTTTGTTGGATTTTGCATTTCATCTTTACTTGCAATTTCCTTGAACATTTATATGATTTAACTGCATATCACATCTATATGGCAAGATATTGTCTGAGCGGAGTATTTGAGAAATTGTACATATACACACACTGATGGTTTTCTTATTAAACTTGATGATTTGTTTTCAATATTGTTCTATACCGGTTTAAAAGATGAAACTACACAGATGATCTTCTCTTACCTTTTAGTGTTTATTTACGATACTTATTGAGTACATTGGGTCGGTTGTACTCATACTCGACTCTGCACTTCGTGTGCAGATCTAGGTTCTTCTGGGCAAGGCGATTTCTAGCTTTGGAGCTTTATCAGTTCGGATACTATTGAGGTAGTTGCCTTGGCATCCGTAGACCTTGACTCTCCTTCTCTTTAGTTTATTTGCACTGTTCTATCTTTCTAGAAAGTTGTTTTAGCAGTCAGACTGTATTGTCATATAGATGCTCATGTACTCTGTGACACATGAATTTTGGGTGAAATTTTGCATTGAGCGCGATATTTTCTTATCAGTTATTTATAAGATTTTCACTATTAAGCTTATTTTATTATGTTTTCAATTTATTATTTTTGACTATCGGCTTGCTTAGTATTGCGATAGGCGCCATCACAGCATGTGAGATTTTGGATCGTGACAGATATTAAGTTAATTTTGGTTAGATTTGAGTCGTGTGGGGGCGAATTTTAGGGGAAAAGCTATTTTCGAGGGTTGAATTGGCCTAGTTGAGATAAGTACCTTGCCTTACTTTGTGTGGGGGAACTATCCCTTAGGATTTGGGATTGATTGTGTCATTTGTGTTATGTGAAAGCCATGTACACAAGGTGACGAGTGGGTACACAAGTTATGTGTGGTATTTGTCTGGTTTAGGCTACTTAGACTCTTTCCATGCTCTAATTGAATTTTTATATCATGTTCTAAATTCTCATAGTTAATTTACTCTTACTTGTGTTAGTCTTTCCTTACATGCCTTAAATGACTTTGTTAACACTTGTTCTACATCCTACTTGATATTTTGCTCTTATGCTTTAGTTGAACTTGTTGCCTCTTTCATTGTTACACGTTATCTCTTCCCTGGTTTATTTACCATTATTTGAAGTCATCGTTACATATTGTCTATTCTATTGTTGATTTACCATTATTTGAAGTCATCATTACATGTTGTCTCTTCCATTGTGATCTATCATTATTTGAAGTTATTGTTGCATGTTATCTCTTTCATTGTTGATTATCATTATTTGAAGTCATTGTACATGCTATCTCTTTCATTGTTGATTATCATTATTTGAAGTTATTGCTACACGTTTTCTTTGACATTGTGAGTTATTCTTGTTTAATATCATGGTTACATATTATTTTTTTCATTGTTGAGTTATTGGTGTTGAAGTCGTGAAAGCTGTTATCACGTTGAGGTAAAGTTGTTTATTGTTGTTATATCCTTCTTGTTGAGAAATTTACATTCATTGTTATTGTTGATACTCTTGTACACATTGTGGTTGAGGTATGGGCTATTGTTGTGGAAATATTGATGTTATTGATTATTGGCAAGTTGTGGCATATGGGCACTTGTGGTGCGAGTTGTTATTGTGATGTGATATTAATGTGCATGCGGCGGTATAAGGATAGGGGTTAATGTGCATGCGGCGACATAAGGTTGGACTTATGTGCGTGTTGATTGTAAAGGAATTACTTGAATCCATGTGGCATTATAAGGTGGGCTAAAGTGCGTGTAGCTATTTCGAGAAAACTATTTTTAAAACTATTTAAACGTAAGGCTCACGCAGTGGTATAAGTAAATATTGTGATTGAAATTGAGAAATGTGAATACGAGGCGGTACCTCAATTTTGATTCTTGTTGTATACTAGGTTGTACCTCGGTTGTGATTCTTGTTGTATACGAGGTGGTACCTCGGTTTTCATTCTTGTTGTGTACGAGGCGGTACCCCATCCGTGATTCTTGTTGTTTGTCTCATGTTGTAAAGAGTTATTGGTGAAATACTTTTCGTTGCTTTTATTTTTCCTTGTCTTATCAGTTTGGACCCGTATTTGACTTTAGTGTTTCTCTTTAATTGCTTCCTTTATGCTATCTCTATGCTTAAAATTCCGGTATTAGTTTATGTTATTAACTTGCTTCATATCAGTTATTTCTCCACCTATCATTATTTATCGTTATTACGTTTTCATACTGTTATTATGTCCTAGTATGTGTCTTGACCTGGCCTCATCACTACTCTACCGAGGTTAGGCTCGATAATTATTGGGTGCCGTTGTGGTGTACTCATACTACAATTCTGCATATCAATTTGTATATATCTAGTACGTCTGATCGTGCCGGACGTTAGTGATAGACTGTTAGCTGCTTTTGAGAGACTTGAAGGTATACCTGCTCGGCGTCCACATGCGTTGGAGTCACCTTCCAATATCCTTCTTTTTTGTTGTATTTTCCATTCAGACAGAGTTGTAGTAGACATTCTAGTTTATTCTGTAGAGCATGTCACGACCCAAAATCCAGAAGGTCGTGATGGCACCGGACACCACTATCAGGCAAGCCAACCATAATCAATTAACTTAATTACACATTTTAGTATTTTTGAAATAAAAATTTCTTTAATAAAATTGTAGAGATAAAAACTCCTAGAGTAAATGATAAAAAAAATTTCAGCTAAATTTCTAAACAATTCACAACCATTCCCAAAACCCGGTGTCACAAGTGCATGAGCATTTACTAGGGAATTAAAATAAAATACAGCATCTGTCCAGAATACAAATTAGACAGGAAATTAGAGATTCTGTTAGCTGCGGATCGTAATATAGAATGCAGCTCACCTATGTCCCCACAATTTTTATAACACCTCTGCGCCCACAAGGCCGCTATACATATATGTACCTGCACAATAAAATGTGCAGCAAGTGCAGTATGAGTACGAAAATAACGTGTACCCAGTAAGTATCAAGCCTAATCTCGAAGAGATAGAGACGAGATGGCCGACTATGACACTCACTATGGGTCAATAATATTAAATAATCATGAAAATAGAAATATTTATATCAACGATGATTCACATAATTAACAATAATTTATTGAACCAGTAGAAGTAATTAAATTCCTTCAATTCCAATAATTCTAAGTATAATAATTAAATTCCTTCAATTCAAATAATTTCTAATCTATTAAGTAAATCCTTCAATTTCAATAAAAATTCCAGTTTATCAAATAGCTTTACAAGCTACAATTTAATTTCAATAAATTTCCAATTTATCAAATAACTTTACAAGCTGTAATGAACTGTCCAAGTATCGTGTAATTATTAAGCACGATTTCTGCCGAGGACGTACGGCCCGATCCAGAGTGTCGTGTACACTGCCGAGGGACGTGCGGCGCGATCCATAGATGCATCTATCCTGCCGAGGCGTTCGGCCCGCTCCACAAGAAAGGAGGACATTTTCTTATGTGCCTCCGGAAGGACAGTATGTTTATTATAAGATAAATTTGGGAGGAGAATAATTTTTTTTAACAATTAATTGATTTAAATAGAAAATCAAGCCTATGAGATTTTCATCCTTTAATATCTTTATCAAACAATTCACAATATATTCATATATATCAATTAATATTAATTAATCAAAGAATACAATTTACACAAGTAATACATACTTTGAGTCCTAAACTACCCGGACTTTAGCATTAATAGTAGCTACGCACAGACTCTCGTCACTTCGTGCGTACGTAGCCCCCACAATTAGCAACAATTATTTAATCTTAATCACCTATGAGGTAATTTCCCCCTCACAAGATTAGACAAGAGACTTACCTTGTCTTGCTCCAATTTAATCCACTATAAGGCCTTTTCCACAATTATCCAACTCCGTCTGGCTCGAGTCTAGCCAAAATAATTCTATACAATCACTAAATATTATAGGAATCAATTCTATAAGAAAATACTACATTTTAAAGAAAAGATCCGAAATTAATTAAAAATTCGCCCGCGGGGCCCATATCTCGAAATCCGGCGAAAGTTATGAAATCCGACAACCCATTCAATTACGAGTCCAACCATACTAGTTTCACTCAAATCAGACTCCAAATAGATACCGAAATCTAAAAATTTCGTTTCTATGAGATTTCTAAACTTTTCCAAATTTCAATCTCAAAACACTAATTAAATTGTGAAAATAATGATATATTCATGTATATTGATCAAATCCGAGTTAAAATCACTTACCCCAAATGTCTTTCCTTGAAAATCTGCCAAAAGTCGCCTCTGTTCAAGCACAAGTTTGTCAAAAATGGCAAATGGGTTGAATGCCTCTGTTTTTATAACTTACAGATCTGCCCAGTTCGATCTTGGGAGCTCGATCTGTCCAGTTCGATCTTGGGAGCTCGATCTGTCCAGTTCGATCTTGGGAGTTCGATCTTGGGAGCTCGATCTTGGGAGCTCGATCTTGGGAGCTCGTTCTCGGGAGCTCGTTCTCGGGAGCTCGATCTCGGGAGCTCGTTCTTGGGAGCTCGTTCTCGGGAGCTCGATCTCGGGATCTCGTTCTTGGGAGCTCGATCTCGGGAGCTCATTCTTGGGAGCTCGATCTCGGGAGCTCGATCTTGACAGGGGTTCGATTTTTATCAGGCAGTTCGATTTTTGACAGGCAGCCCGATTTTGACAGCATTTCCCGCAGAACAATTGTAGCAGCTAAGTCCTACTTTTGATCCGTTAACTATCCGAAACTCACCCGAGGCCCTCGGGACCTTAACCCAAAACACCAACAAGTCCTAAAACATCATACAAACTTATTTGAAACCTCAAATCAAATCAAACAACGCTAAAATCACGAATCATGCTCCAATTCAAGCTTAATGAAACTTAGAACTTTCAACTTCTACATTCGATGTCGGAACCTATCAAATCAACTCCGATTGACCTCAAATTTTACACACAAGTCATAAATTACATAATGGAGCTATGAAAATTTTCGGAACTGGATTCCGACTCCGGTATCAAAAAGTCAACTCCCCGGTCAAACTTTCAAACTTTAAAACCCTATTTTAGCCATTTCAAGCCTAATTTCACTACGGACTTCCAAATAAAATTTCGATCACGCTCCTAAGTCCAAAATCACCATACGGAGCTGTTGGAATCATCAAAATTTTATTCCGGGGTCATTTTCTCAAAATGTTGACCGAAGTCAAACTTAGCACTTTAAGGCCAACTTAAGGAACCAAGTGTTCCGCTTTCACCTCAAACACTTCCAAATCCCGAACCAACCATCCCCGCAAATTATAAATCATTACAAGCACCTACGGAAAGTTTTATTTTAGGGAATGAGGTTCTAAAAGTTAAAATGACCGGTTGGGTCATTACATTCTCTCCCACTTAAATATACGTTCGTCCTCGAACGTGCTAAGGAGTGTTCTGGAGTTGTCCAAAATTACTGTTCAACACCTCGTGCAACTACCCGTGCTACCACACCCAGTTGAGCACATTAACTCAAGCCAAATCTTAAAATTCTCTCATTTATTTAAGCAAATAAGCCTTAGAGCACAATTCTAACATCCAGAATTCTCCACCATGCCTGTCTCCAACCTATGAATGTCGTATCAATCACTAGATGATGCACTAATACAGGATTGCATACATTTTTTTTTGAATTTAGACCATGCACCGCATCATTCACATGACTATAATAACATCCTCCGATAACAATAGCCAAAATTTCACGAATCTGATGTTCACAACAACACACCTCGTGATACATATAAGTCATGTTCCAACTCTTGAAATTCTTCCACGATGGAAGAAATGTGTAGAAATTCATAATCAACTATCGAGTCAAAAATTATTGAGTTTCTCCTTATGACAAGAACCATTGCCTCATTATAACCAAATAATGGTATTTGCTCTTTATTACTCTCCATATAATCTGATCGCATAGATCCAAAATCCAATAATCTCGTCTCACCAAGTATAAGTTGCTCAGGCAATAAACCACCTCAGACACGATAAAACGAACCAATAAGCCTCATATGATGCCACGATGAGCTAATAAGCTACGGACTCGATTGTGATACATAAGAAAAACGAACTCTATAAAGGATTTCTCAACCCACGTGACTAATTAGACAACTGAAAAGGTGTC
Source organism: Nicotiana tomentosiformis (assembly GCF_000390325.3). Classification (NCBI taxonomy): domain Eukaryota; kingdom Viridiplantae; phylum Streptophyta; class Magnoliopsida; order Solanales; family Solanaceae; genus Nicotiana; species Nicotiana tomentosiformis. Next base: position 15,089,872 of record NC_090814.1, on the reverse strand, counting down.
ATGAACCTTCCTTAGAAAAAGGGACACAAACACACAAAATAGAATATAGGAGACTGTACTCAACATCACATTATCGCGACGTGCATCCCGATCCACACATGATACCATTGTTGCGTGCAACCCGATCCAAACAACATACCCGTGGCGGCGTGCCACCCGATCCGCACAAAAAGAATCTATAAGAAAATACTTACCGAGCTAAAATGCTCATTACTACAAAATATCCGAATATCGGACACAAGCACGCTCAGTGCATAATATCATCCCTGGAAGAACCGACAGCGCCATACGCTACAAAACTCAAGCACAAATAAGGTATGATATATGATCTGAATCTCGAGAGCCATCCTGCTCACATAACACCATCGCTATGCGGAACCTCATCACATAAGAAATTTATCAAGCCATTTCATAACTCACACGGCACAATATAGTATTACATGAAATAACCAACGACAAAACGACATCCCACGTCCGAATACTCCAACATAGGGAGCTTTTATGCTGAAATGAACACATCCGGCCTAATATAGAGACACGTGTCACTCTGATATAGGGAGCATTCATACTTGGTTACAATCTTCACTCAATCAAGTGACTACATGTCACTCTTACACAATATTTTCATGAGACACGCTCCCACGACTTTTTGCACCAGGTAACAAGTCTGCACATCCATGCTACCGGTTACACTAATGCTATAAAGCATATCAAAAATCCACAAATCAATACACAAGGTCTCTTACACCTGACATCGACCTTAGATGATGCAAAAAAACAATACCATCTTACTTTAAACATCTAAATCCTTTTTCCTGTTCATCCGAGTTCATGACATCCTTGTCAACACCGAACCGAAATCTTAAATCCTCAACTTTCGAATCCCATGCTACTTAGTGCACTTAACCACGCCACTGCGCAGGAGTACAAGAATTCCATCATAACTCCCGAACCACTAATAGAGTAAACACTTAATCATATAGAAACCTTATTCTTAACTCATTTCAAGAGAACCATTGCAACACATGACTGAATTCCCATATCCGTAGAAAATACCGCCTCAAGTAGTGGTCTAAGCCACCATAACTTTTTCGGGATCCCTCTACACATAACATGCGATAATACTTGAATTCCTCCAGATAAAATCAATTACGGCGGCCGCCAAGCCTCGCACGTACCGCCACAAATTACATGCATAACTCTATGCGCTGAAGGAACTGTTCATTGCCACCATCATGCCGATTCAATCATTGTTAGCCGACCCGTCTTTTTCCCAATTTATTCTCAACTTGCCTTAGAAATAATAATAGCTTCATTCATTACATCACGAACTCAAATCCGCACTCATCCCAAGTGACCTTATTTCACGAGACCACGCTGTTTCAAAATCCACAAATCATCTCATACCCCTCCTTGTGCGCACTTTTTCATCTTCAACTGTTACACCCATTCTGATACTTCTTTTATGAATCCGAAGTTATTTTCTTCCGTTTCTCAAATGCTACACCACAACCAAAAGATAACGTAGAGTACTCCAAGCCCTGTTTCATAATCTGCTGTAAAAGCTCGATACTCAACCATACTACGAACTCGAGATCCTTAGACACCGCACTTTAAATTTTTGAACTCGCTAAGACCGTTATTGAGAGTCACTTGCTCTGACTTGTTCCCAAACATGATCAATTCCAAGGCCCTGCTAGCACATGGGCACTTTATCAAGGAAACATCCGACTGTCTCACTTTCCTGTGCATTACATCTACACGAAGCATAAACTCTGAGCCTTCCAAAGACCTGAATATGAATTGATAAGGCCAAATATGGCACACATTCCCCAAATCCTTTGCTCAAATTACCACTGATGTTTTCTTTCCTTAGTTGCAATGACCCACCAATACACCGATAACCAGAAATCGCACAACTTGACACTACGCAATCCAATCATAGACGATGGGGCTCTCCCACTTAGCTTGAAGCTACAATTACAAAATTCTGGAATCCACCGAGATTCTTTCTTTATCATTGACATGATCCTGCACACGCAACTCGCCAAATTTCCTCGAAATCCTTTTATTAACCTTTAATAAACACTCTGAACCACTAGCCACATTTACATATTAAATCTCTTACCGGGTAGGCAGTAGAATTCTTCGCAGAAGCTTCGTCAACACCACGCGACTGCTAACCTGCTCACAGGAGATAACCCACCTGTGGAAATTACATGCTGACATATTCCAACGTCGCTGCACTGGGTGAAATTACTATGAAATCAGTATATCATCCTGAGTCCGAGCTCATTCACCAGCTGCACCAGTCCGTTCACTCCTCATGGACGTCAACTAAAGGTGCGACAATACATTCCAATCCAAAGTCATCTTCTTCATATCAAGCAACTCCCTCCTATTTTATCCAATCTTCCTCAATATAGCAGCCAATATTCTAAATTAAGTCAGTAGACCTAGTCACTGTCCATTTTACATCCCAAATCACTCAAAATGTTCCTCAAGACATGTAATCATCCTACCACGTAACCCATGTGCTACCTTGCCACTCTCCCACTTTGGTCAACCATCTCCTTTAAGCAACTACTCTGCTTCTGTTTTCTTACACTTGGCCTTTTCGGAACCTAACCACTGCAAGGCACCTTCCATATGTCCTTCCTCATCCTTCGCTGCCCAGTTGTTGCCTTAACTCAAAATCCGTCTCTGTAACATTTGAACCAATAGCTCGTTACCAGCTCTAAACCTTTCTGACGATCATCCTTCTCGAGACATCAATACTAGAAATGCTGCTTCGATCCTGAATTACTGCACACCGCGATCTCTAACGACTGCTTCCCCTATACCAATTTCTAACATCCCGTCATGAAGGCGAGTTGAAGAAAACCATAACACTGGCAAACCTTAACGTATTTTACAAGGCGATGACACCACATCAAAATTGAGGACTCTACCACACTCGAAAATATCAAGCTTCGTTACTCCATCAACCCCCAACATGAACATTCATAGTCTGGTTGCCTTTTCTCTGCTGGAATTAAAACATGGAACCTCTGAATCATGTACTGAGAAAACCTTCTTTCAAGTCGTTTACTGCCCTGACACATAGACAGCCATTTTTCCATTTTATAAACACTGTGCGATAACAACACACGAATTGTCATAACAATCAATGCCAAATCTCAAACCTTAGGTAGTACTGATATTTAATTGAAATGACAGAGCGGCCTTTCACAATGCGATGACAATAGCCCAATTAATTACACAAGGAGAAGTATCTTGTACTACATCTGTAGTACCATTAAAATTTTCCTCGATCCTCAATGTATAACAAGCGCTTCACGTTGCATAAGATTGAATAGGAAGGAAATGTAGGCATAAGCCTCAAAGGAATTGAATCACACGATGAAGAATCAAAAAGGGAAGTATTCCTAACAGCCCTGTAGCCTCTCGAAGATAAGCACAGACGTCTCCGTACCGATCCGCAAGACTCTACTGGACTTGCTCATGACTCGTGAGACCTAAGTGAACCTAGTGCTCTGATACCATGTTGTCACGACCCAAAATCCAGAAGGTCGTGATGGCGCCGGACACCACTGTCAGGCAAGCCAACCATAATCAATTAACTTAATTACACATTTTAGTATTTTTGAAATAAAAATTTCTTTAATAAAATTGTAGAGATAAAAACTCCTAGAGTAAATGATAAATATTTTTGCAGCTAAATTTCTAAACAATTCACAACCATTCCCAAAATCCGGTGTCACAAGTGCATGAGCATTTACTAGGGAATTAAAATAAAATACAGCATCTGTCCAGAATACAAATTAGACAGGAAATTAGAGATTCTGTTAGCTGCGGATCGTAATATAGAATGCAGCTCACCTATGTCCCCACAATTTTTATAACACCTCTGCGCTCACAAGGCCGCTATACATATATGTACCTGCACAATAAAATGTGCAGCAAGTGCAGTATGAGTACGAAAACAACGTGTACCCAGTAAGTATCAAGCCTAATCTCGAAGAGGTAGAGACGAGATGGCCGACTATGACACTCACTATGGGTCAATAATATTAAATAATCATGAAAATAGAAATATTTATATGAACGATGATTCACATAATTAACAATAATTTATTGAACAAGTAGAAGTAATTAAATTCCTTCAATTCCAATAATTCTCAGTATAATAATTAAATTCCTTCAATTCAAATAATTTCTAATCTATTAAGTAAATCCTTCAATTTCAATAAAAATTCCAGTTTATCAAATAGCTTTACAAGCTATAATTTAATTTCAATAAATTTCTAATTTATCAAATAATATTACAAGCTGTAATGAACTGTCCAAGTATCGTGTAATTATTATTATTATTATTAAGCACGATTTCTGCCGAGGACGTACGGCCCGATCCAGAGTGTCGTGTATACTGCCGAGGGATGTGCGGCGCGATCCATAGATGCATCTATCCTGCCGAGGCGTTCGGCCCGCTCCACAAGAAAGGAGGACATTTTCTTATGTGCCTCCGGAAGGACAGTATGTTTATTATAAGATAAATTTGGGAGGAGAATAATTGTTTTTAACAATTAATTAATTTAAATAGAAAATCAAGCCTATGAGATTTCCATCCTTTAATATCTTTATCAAACAATTCACAATATATTCATATATATCAATTAATATTAATTAATCAAAGAATACAATTTACACAAGTAATACATACTTTGAGTCCTAAACTACCAAGACTTTAGCATTAATAGTAGCTACGCACGGACTCTCGTTACCTCGTGCGTATGTAGCCCCCACAATTAGCAATAATTACTTAATCTTAATCACCTATGAGGTAATTTCCCCCTCACAAGATTAGACAAGAGACTTACCTCGTCTTGCTCTAATTTAATCTACTATAAGGCCTTTTTCACGATTATCCAACTCCGTCTGGCTCGAGTCTAGCCAAAATAATTCGATACAATCACTAAATATTATAGGAATCAATTCTATAAGAAAATACTACATTTTAAAGAAAAGATCCGAAATTAATTAAAAATTCGCCCGCGGGGCCCATATCTTGGAATCCGGCAAAAGTTATGAAATCCGACAACCCATTCAATTACGAGTCCAACCATACTAGTTTCACTTAAATCCGACTCCGAATAGGTACCGAAATCTAAAAATTCATTTCTATGAGATTTCTAAACTTTTCCAAATTTCAATTTCAAAACACTAATTAAATTGTGAAAATAATGATATATTCGTGTATATTGATCAAATCCGAGTTCAAATCACTTACCCCAAATGTCTTTCCTTGAAAATCTGCCAAAAGTCACCTCTGTTCAAGCTCAAGTTTGTCAAAAATGGCAAATGGGTTGAATGCCTCTATTTTTATAACTTACAGATCTGCCCAGTTCGATCTTGGGAGCTCGATCTGTCCAGTTCGATCTTGGGAGTTTGATCTTGGGAGCTCGATCTTGGGAGCTCGTTCTCGGGAGCTCGTTCTCAGGAGCTCGATCTCGGGAGCTCGTTCTTGGGAGCTCGATCTCGGGAGCTTGATCTCGGGAGCTCGTTCTTGGGAGCTCGTTCTTGGGAGCTCGATCTCGGGAGCTCGATCTCGGGAGCTCGATCTCGGGAGCTCGTTCTCGGGAGCTCAATCTCGGGAGCTCGATCTTGACAGGGGTTCGATTTTTATCAGGCAGTTCAATTTTTGACAGGCAGCCCGATTTTGACAGCATTTCCAGCAGAAAAATTGCAGCAGTTTTTGCAGCAACTAAGTCCTACTTTTGATCCGTTAACCATCTGAAACTCACCCGAGGCCCTCGGGACCTTAACCCAAAACACCAACAAGTCCTAAAACATCATACAAACTTATTTGAAACCTCAAATCAAATCAAACAATGCTAAAATCACGAATCATGCTCCAATTCAAGCTTAATGAAACTTAGAACTTTCAACTTCTACATTCGATGTCGGAACCTATCAAATCAACTCCGATTGACCTCAAATTTTAAATACAAGTCATAAATTACATAATGGAGCTATGAAAATTTTTGAAACTGGATTCCGACTCCGGTATCAAAAAGTCAACTCCCCGATCAAACTTTCAAACTTTAAATTCCTATTTTAGCCATTTCAAGCCTAATTTCACTACGGACTTCCAAATAAAATTCCGATCAAGCTCCTAAGTCCAAAATCATCATACGGAGCTGTTGGAATCATCAAAATTTTATTCTGGGGTCGTTTTCTCAAAATGTTGACCGAAGTCAAACTTAGCACTTTAAGGCCAACTTAAGGAACCAAGTGTTCCGGTTTCACCTCAAACACTTCCAAATCCCGAACCAACCATCCCCGCAAGTCATAAATCATTACAAGCACCTACAGAATGTTTTATTTTAGGGAATGAGGTTCTAAAAGTTAAAATAACCGGTTGGGTCATTACAGAGCATATAAGTCAGTTCCACCGGTTTTGAGAAAGTTGTTGTTGAGATTCTATTTTGGAAGACTATATGAGTTTTGTTAGTTCTATTTTAGTATTCTTGTTGATTATTCTTGTTAAGTTATTATTAAATGTTAGGCTTACTTAGTCTTAACGGTTAGGTGCCATCACGACATCCTAAGGTGGGAAAATGGGGCCGTGACAAACACAAACAAGAATTCCACCAAGTTCAGAATATCCAATCTCGCGACTCCGTCAACCAAATGCTGAATCTTCCAGCCACAAACCTAATAATCCTCATTCCGAAGCACTCACTGCCGCAACACATAAACAAACATCCTACCATTTACACCAACACTACATGATGACTGTTGATTACCAATTTTTACCCTCCTTTTTGAAATTAAAATATTTTTACTTAATGATTTGTAATAAATGTGTTGAAAATATTTTTTTTATCAATAATACTTATTTTATACAAATATAACATAAATAGGTAATTAATAGTGTTAAATTAATAATTCGGTATTAAATAGTTAAAAATAATATTACATTTACTATTTTGAAGTAATTAAAATAACTTCTATATTTTGAAACATAAGTTTTACAATCAATTTAACAAATTAATATTTTGTTTTTAATTAACTTATTTATTATTTGAATTAATTCGAAATTAGTTTTCATAAATTACGAAATAAAGTGTTAAAAATAATTAGTTAATTATAGTAATTAGTGGTGTATTTGATGATTATATTTTCTATCATATTTTATTATAATTAATTAATTTTAATGTAAATTAATTTTAAAGGGTTAAAGACTTAATGTCACGACCCAAACTAACCCCTGTCGTGATGGCGCCTATCGTGGAACTAGGCAAGCCGACTCATTTCCAAAACAAACCGATATTTTCATTTCAAATAAAATTTCAATGTTATTTAACATAAAAACCTTCGTAAAGAAGTTCAAATCAAAATAAAAGTGAGGAAGGAAAAGCCCGACATCGAGGTGTCACTAGTCATGAGCATCTACAACAATCTGTCTAACAATATCAAGGCTAACTCAGCCTGGAAAATAGCTAAATACAACTAGAGGAAGATAAGAGGGAGAAGAGCAGGGCTGCGATCGCCGGGCAGCTTTCTTGCTATCCCCGGGAAAATCTGTAATCAGAACAATCAACAACCGCTACCATGTCCAACTACACCTGGATATGCACACAAGGTGCAGGGAGTAACGTGAGTATGCCAATTCAGTAAATAACAACAATAAATAAAGATTGAGCAGTAGTGACGAGCAATAAAGCATATAACGTTTATATTAGGAAATCTCAGTAAAATACCACATGCTTTAAAAGTCAGGATTTGAATCAAAATATCTCGTTTAAACCCAGTTCTAGTAAAAATCATTTAAAGATATTTTTCAACAGTTTCCAAACGGAGGAAAAATGCAAAGGTGAGCAAAAATGATGAATTCATAAACAGCCCCTCGGGCAAAACATCATTTATATACAACCCCTCAGGCAAACCTCACAGTCACTCATACCACTCGGGCATACCTCACAATCACTCATGCCTCCCAGTCACTCAGCACTCGGCACTCGCACTCAGTAGGTACCTGCGCTCACTGAGGGTGTGTACAGACTCCGAAAGGGCTCCTTCAGCCCAAGCGCTATATCAAGCCAAACCATGGCATAAATCACTCAGGCCCTCGGCCTATATCAAACATGCTGCGGCGTGCAGCCTGATCCCATAAATATGCAATATGCTACGGCATGCAGCCCGATCCCATAAATATCCTCACAAATCAGGCCCTCGTCCTCACTCAGTCATAAACCTCTTAAACCACTTGGGCGTTTCAGTAAAACAGGGCATTCGGCCCAAAACATTTATATTCATCAAAATAGAGTCATAAAATTGAGTTATGCGGTAAACAAGTATAAACATGACTAAGTATAGATTTTCAATCGAAAACAGTGAGAGGATAGTAAGAAAAGGCCCCTAAGGGTCCAAACAACACTGGCACAAGGCCCAAACATAGCATTCAGCCCAATTTACAGAAACTCTTTCTAAAACATATAAGTATAATATAGTTTCAACAAAGTATGCAACTTTACATTTGCTACGGGACGGACCAAGTCACAATCCCCAACAGTGCACGCCCACACGCCCGTCACCTAGCATGTGCGTCACTAAAAATAGTAGAATGATACAAAATCCGGGGTTTCGTACCCTCAGGACTAGATTTACAATCGTTACTTACCTCAAACCGGTCAAATCTCTACCCCGCAATGCTCTTGCCTCTGGACTCGGCCTCCAAATGCTCCAAATCTCACTGATAGCCCTTGAATCACCCTTCAAAAATCACTCCAAAAGCTCTTAAAACCGACTTGAAAATGGTGGAAATGAACCAAATTCGCGAAATGTTCTATTTAAGGTTTCTGCCCAGGTTTTCGCACCTGTGGGCTCTTTTTTTGCGCCTGCGGGACCGCACCTATGGTCAAGGTGCCGCATCCACGAACTCCACTTAATTCCCTAGCTTCCGCACATGCGCTCCATGCCTCGCACATGCGGGCTCGCAGGTGCGGCCAAATCCTTTGTGCCTGCGCTCCAGCCTTGGCCTCATATTTTTTCGCATCTGCGCAGAAAATTCTCGTGCCTGCGCAAGTGCACCTGCGCGCTCATACTCCTCTTCTGCAAAGCCTGCCCAGCATCCCCCTTTCCGCATCTGCACCCCAGGTTTCGCACCTGCGGGCTCGCAGATGCGACCTCCAACTCGCACCTGCGCAAGCTGCCTAGCCCAGTATTGCCCACACCTGCGAACTCCCCACGCGCACCAGCGGCCTCGCACCTGCGACTCTTTCTTCCGCAGGTGTGAAAATAGCAATGCAGCAGCTTCAGCTACATTTTCCAACTTCGACAAATCCGTTAACCACCCGGAATCACCCCAAGGCCCTCGGGACCTCAACCAAAAATTTCAACAAGTCATATATTAACATACAATATTAGTTGAACCTTCGAATCACTTAAAACAATATCAAATCATCAAATTACCCTCGGATTCAAGCCTAAGAACTTCTAAATTTCCAAATTCGGCAACCGATGCCGAAACCAACCAAACCACGTTCGAATGACCTCAAATTTTGCACACACATCACAAATGACACTTCAAACCTACTCCAACTTCTGGAATTCCATTCCGACCCTGATGTCAAATTTTTCACTGCCGACCGTAATCGCCAAATTTCCAAATTTTGCCAATTCAAGCCTAATTCTACCACGGACCTCTAAATCACATTCCAGACACACTACTAAGTCCAAAATCATCTAACGGAGCTAACAGAACTATCAGAATTCAAATCCAAGATCGTTTACACATAGGTCAACATCCGGTTGACTTTTCCAACTTAAATTTCTACTTAAGAGACTAAGTGTCTCAATTCACTATGAAGCCACTCCGGTCCCAAACCAACTAACCCGATATAATATAATATAGCTGAATAATACAAAAAGAAGTAGAAATGGGGAAAACAGTAAAATAACTCTCGAAACGACCGGCCGGGTCGTTACACTTAATGACTATAATTGCAATTGCACAGTTAAATACAAATTGACTATCTATTAAATTAGAACCAGCCTAGTTGGCCCAATATTGCACATGACCTAGTCCAAACGACCAGATCTAATCCATGTTGGCAATCCATGAAATCCTCTCTAAGCTAACCAAATCGTGCCACATCACCCATCTTACTCACTCACGAAACTAACACACTCAATCCTAACCGTCGATCCATATCATCAACGGACCAGGTTTATTCTTATTTTTTTCATTATTTTAAAACCCGTACCAGATTTTATCTCGACCGTAGGATTACAAGAATCCAACAGTCACTATTTTTTATCATTAAACCTTTTTGCTAATTTTAATTCTCCAAATAATCGGAGCCGTTGATCAAAAGATCCAACGGCTCTCGTTCCGTCACTCACCCTTAACCCTAGAGACCAACCCCAATACCCGCTAACCTTGATTCATTTCCCCCGTTACGAGCCGCCCACTTTCCCATTTTGCTATCTACTCTGTCCTCTGCCCTAACCCATCAATCTAAAAACCTTGCACAAATTTGTGCAAGGTCATCTCAATTGAAACCTGAAACGCCTATATGTCCCTATAATTTGCGAATCCTGTTGTTTCTTTTCCATTTACACGGATAGAATTTAAAAACCCATATCAAACCCTAGACCCAAAATGTGCTATTGAATAATCGCATGTTTCTTCCTTCGTGTTTTCAAATCTATGGCATGCATGGTCATTTTTATTTAGCACCATCAACATTATTCGTATCCAAAGGTCAAATGCAGTGACCTCTAGACATTAGGGTTTTGTTCAATGAGTTATCGCCTTCAACGACCATTCCTCACCCAGGTAAAATCTTTTGATGATTTTCCTCTTTGTCTTCTTCGATTTTCACTCGTTTTGCTTTCATCATCTGATAGTCGTCAACTTTCACTCACCATTTCAAATATGTTAACCGTGTTCATTGAATGACAATATAAAATAGGTCTTCAATGCTCTCACCTAATAGACGACCTAACACGAATACACATTATTATACAGAATCACTTCACAATCTAAACTTATGTTTTTAAGTGATTTCTCATTCTCTTCCTATCTTTTCCGGTTTTGAGTTTTATTCACTCGTTGAAGTTTGAGATTTTGGTTCCAAAACGGCTAAACAAAATTTCTTTTTGGTTTGCTTCTCAAAGGAAGGTCAGTGTATATCGACCCTCTCTCTCTTTAATTGTTTAAGTTGAAATCATGTCTGCCATGTTATTCTCTGCTGATTATCTTTGTTTATGATATGCTATTGGTTTATTATTGATAATTATCCCTTGATACTGTATGTTACCTTCACTATGAGAATCAACTATCTCTTTAATAATTTGAAGTTAAATCAATGCTAATCGACCATCTTTGTGAACTTAATGAATGTTTCTCTAAGTTGAATGATCTAAGTGTTGTTGATTTTCTGTAGTTAATTAATAGACCTTAATGATTCTCTGTACATGTTATGATCTTAACCTTTTTATGTCTTGATGAGCTCTTTATGTCTGCTTCACCAGTCGCATATTGATTAAAACTACTACTTCATGTTGATCTATATCATGAACTCGAGTTATTTGTTTTGATAAAATTAGGACAATGGTGATTGTGGACACATAAAGGTCCAATACAAGTCTGTTAGTGTAGTTAAATGCATTAACTTAGTTGTTGAGTTGTCTGCTCTCTTCAAATATGTTCTATGATTCTGTAACTCCTTAATACATCATTGTGAAGGTCTTCTATTAACCTTCATATTTGTGTGGCCACACTTATCAATTCCACTGTATAAATGTGTCTTGAAGTAATTGAACTAAGTCCTAATGAGTTTCAGCAATTAATTCTATATGTATTCTGTCAGTTGCCATCTTGCTTATTAGCCTAGTTTAAGTTATATGTTTTCCCCTAAGGTCTGGTCAAGAATTGTACTTTGTTTCCTTTGTGCTGTATCATTTCTTGGTTATGCTATGCTGTTTCGTCCTGTTCGGTGGCTTATGGTCTTGAGTAGCTTCGTATTGTGTATTATGACTTGTGTGTGTGGCAGGGCTCATTTTTTGGATGATTTGGGATCGATTTAGAAGAATGATTCTTATTTTAGAAGCTTAAGTGAGAAGAGTTGACCGGATTTTGAATTTTATGTTAATGACTCCGATTGACAATTCCAATAGCTTATTATGGTGATTTTGGACTTAGGTGCATGCCCGTATTTGGATTTGGAAGTCCGTAGGTTGATTGGATGCATTTTGGCAAAATTTGGAAAAGTTAAAGGTTTGGAAGGTTGAGAGGTTTGATAGGGAGCTGACTTTCTCGATATCGGGTTCGTATTGTGATTCTGGGAGTTGGAATAGATCCATTGTGTCATTTGGGACTTGCATGCAAAATTTTCGGATTGATTTGATATGATTCGACGCGAGTTGTAGAAGTTGAAAGTTTATAAGTTCATTAAGTACGATTTGAGGTGCGATTCATAGTTTTGATGTTGTTTGATGTGATTTGATGTCTCGAACATGTCCGCGTTATGTTATGGAACTGGTTGGTATGATTTGATGGGGTTCTGGGGACGTCAATGTGTTACGGATGGGCTACGGGTCATTTCCTTCTGTTTTTGGACTACTGATTGTTGTTATCTGATGTTTTACTTCGCGATCGCGATGAAGCAATCACGTTCGCATAGTGTTCTGTGGAAGCTGACATTTTTTGTTCTTCGCGGTCGCGAGTCTTTGAGGATTTATGTCTTCTCATTCGTGTAATGGGAAACGTGATCGCGTATAAGGAACTGGAAGGGGCATCAAGTGTCTTACTCTTTGTGTTCGCGAAGGTTGATGGAGATTGTGTGCCGCGTTCGCGGCTGTTTTCAAGCATTCGGGTAGGGATTTTTGGGCAGCCTTCAATTTTTTCTTCGCGATCGCGATGGATGTTCCGTGATCGCGATGTATATTCCTTTAGGTAGAATATAAAGTACTTTATTTCGAGGGTTTTTGATATTTTATCACTTTTTGTGTTGAAGAGCTCGGTTTTGGGCAATTTTGGAGGGGATTTACATGCTTTGGATTGGGGTAACTGTTCTTCACCCGGATTTGATTATATTTCGTGATTCCATGTTTGTTTTTGTCATTAAATTAGTGATTTGAGTTGGAGAAAATTGGGGATTTTCATAAAAACTTTCTAAAATGTAAAATGAGGATTTGAAGGACAATTTGATGTCAAAATTGGATAGTTTTGGTATGGTGTACTCTTATCGGAATGGGTGTTCGAATTTTGTGAATTTTGTCGGGTTCTGAAGTGCGGGCTCGGGGTTGACTTTTTATTTTTCATTAAAGACCAAAGCTTTATTATCCGAAATTGTTTCCTATAATTTTTATTTATGATATTGAGCTATTTTGGCTAGATTTGAGCCGTCCGGAGGTTGTTTCACCCGAGAAGGTCATTTTAGAGCATTGATTTGGCTTCTTTGAGGTAAGTATGTTGCCTAACTTTGTGTGGGGGAACTACCCCTTAGGATTTGAGTCGTTTGTGCTATTTGTGTTATGTGAAAGCCGTGTACGCAAGGTGACAAGTGCGTACTCGGGCTTATATATGGAAATTGACCGGTTTAGACTCTTAGGCTTCTTTCATGTATTTATTTGGAATTGTTAGCCCATGTTATATATTTTAGTTGTCATGTTTACCTTCACATGCTTTATTTGAAGTTATTGTTACATGTCACATCCTTTACTTGTCAAGTCTACTCTTGTATCCTTTATTTGAAGTTGTTACCTCTTTTATTATTATGTGACTTCCTTTATTATTGAGTTACCCTTAATTAAAATTGTTGTTACATAATACCCTTTTGTTTCAGGGTTATTCTCATGCATTTAGACTTAATAACTAGTTCATTCCATCTCTTTCTTTGTTAGCCTATTTCATACACTAGAATCCGTAGTTTACCATTTCATGGAAATACCTTCATTATCGAGTTTATCCTAAAGCAGTTAATTGAAGTTGAAGTCATCAAAAGTTATTAATCTATTTTAATTGAAGTTGTATTTAAAGGATGTGTTGTTCATTGTTGAGTTACTTTCATGTTCATTTTGTTGTTATTGAGATTCTATACACATTGTGTTTGAGCCGTGTGCTATTGGTTGTGAAAATGCGGATATTGTTGGTTCTTTTGGAAAGGTTATGACATATGGGTACTTGTGGTATGAGTTGATATGTCGTGTTGATGTGATGTTAGCACATGTGAATTGTTATGTGTATTGGTCGTTGCTATGCGGAGTATAAGGCTGGCATCTCAGTGTTGTTATAAGGGGAATAAGGGTGGCATCTCACTGTTATTAATTGTACAGATTGATACAAGTGGCTATTGTGTTATTGTTTGGTTGGAGCGATAAGGGTGGCTATTATGCGTAGTGATACAGTTGGCTATCGGAGTGATATGAGTGACTAATGATATTGTCAGGGCGGAATAATACGGGTGGCTATCAGAGTGATAAGGGTGACAATGTCAGGGATGATGTGTGATGGCCTGGGGACATTTTGTTGGTGATATTCATGTGATGATGTATTTTTCCGTGTGTATGTCATACACCTTACCTGACTTGTTGTGCTGCTTTCAATGAGCTACTCGATGTCTTTGATATTACTTGTTGACTTGGACTGTAAAAGTACACTAGCACAAGCATACACCATAGCATGCCACTTATACTAGTTCAGGAGTAAGAAACCTAACATTTATTGATCATGCCCATGTATTCTTGTATTATCTTCTTTCAAGTTGATATTGAGACTGTGACCATGCCGGACAGATTGTGATATTGAGCTTGTGACTATGTCAGGCGGATTGTGATACTGAGCTTGTGACCATGCTGGAGGGATTGTGATAGTGAGCCTGTGACCATGCCGGGCGGATTGTGATTGTGAGCCCGTGATCATGCCGGGCGGATTGAGATGTTGGCATGCGATTTGTCCGTGCGGTTGTGATTAGAAATGTGGGCACAAGGTGTCATGAGTATATGATTGTGGGTTGAGACTCGTGACTTGTGATTATAAGATGAGGTATCTCGGAGTAATTTCATTACGAAACTTGTGCTAGAAGGGCTTGATTTAATTGGTTGTTATTTGTTTTCCTTATTTGGTTTCAATGGTACTTTCACGGTGTTCGTATTACTTTACTATTTATATATCGTATGTTTATTGTTGTTGCCATTTACTGGTTCCTTCTTCATTATTAGTTTTGTACTTCTATACTGCACAAGTTATTTTGACTAGTAGGTTTCTTGACTTGTACCTCGTCATTACTCCACCAAAGTTAGTCTTGATACTTACTGGGTACCGATCATGGTGTACTCATACTACACTTCTACATATTTTTGTGTAGAGCTAGGTATTGGAGATATCAGACTCGGGCAGAGTGAGCTTATTGATCGCGAGGAGTAAAGGTAGAGCTGCTTGGTCATTGCGGTCCCTGTGAGTCTTTTCCTTTTGTACTGTCAGCTTGTCATTTAAACAATATTGTATTTCGATCCTTGAGATCCTTCCATGTATTCAGACTTGGGAGGTTGTTATGATTATTGCCGCGTAGGTTTATTTTGCTTTGTTTGGTATTCATATTAAACTCTATTTTAAATTATCTTTGTTAAAACTATCTTAATCGTTGTAAGTAATCGACTTAGCTAGTCTTAGAGTCTAGGTGCCATCACGATGCCTGTGGTGGGATTTTGGGTCATGACAAGTTGGTATCAGAACTCTAGGTTCATAGGTTCTACGAGTCATGAGCAAGTATAGTAGAGTCTTGCGGATCGGTACAGAGACGTCTATACTTATCTTCAAGAGGCTATAGAACTATTAGGAAAACTCCACTTTTTTCATTCTTGTCGTGCAGATTTATTGATTTCAAAGTTTGAGCCTTTATATCTCTGTTCTCTCATAGATGATGAGGACACGTGCTACTGGATCAGCCGAGAAAACACCCGTGCCCCCTGCTAAAGCCTTGAGAGGCCGGGGCCCAGGTAGAGGACGAGGAGAGGCACGTGCCACAGCTAGAGCGCCTGCCACAACAGTAGTTGAGGAGCCGCCAGTAGCTCCGGTTGGGGGACAGGCATCGTATGCGCCTGTTGTTAACCCCGGACTTCAGGAGACTTTAGCATAATTCCTGAGCATGTTTGGTACATTGGCTCAGGTGGGATTGATCTCCGTTACATTAGCTACTTCGTAGATTGGGTGAGGATCTCAGGCTCCCACCGCCCGTACTCTAGAGCAGCAGGCTCACATTGGTCATGTTTCAGGTGTGGTGCCAGTATAAACTATTATTGCAATTCAGCCTTAGGTCAGGCCAGGGGCATCAGAGGAGGAGTAGAAGAGGCTTGAGATGTTCAAGAGGTATAGTACACCTACTTTCAGTGGGACATATACCGAGGAAGCGTATGGTTTTCTAGAGAGGTGACATCGTATTCTCCACACCATGGGTATTGTAGAGGTGAGCGGAGTTGATTTTACTATATTTCAGCTGTCGGGAGCGGCGTATCAGTGGTGGAAGGTTTTTGAGGAGGGTAGACCAGCCGATGTAGAATCACCCACTTGGGATCAGTTCTTAGAGATGTTTTTGAGGGAGTTTGTTCCCCAGACACTCCGGTACACGTGGCCCAGAGAGTTCGAGTAGCTACGTCAGGGCATGAAGACGGTGTCAGATTATGCCATCATACTCAGTGAGTTATCCCGTCATGCACCTACTTTGGTTCCCATAGTCAGAGAGCGAGTCCATAGATTTATCGAGGGCCTTAGTTACGGTCTTAGATTCAGGATGCTGATACTCCATTTCAACAGGTTGTAGAGATTGCCACGAGATAAGAGCGTATTCAGGGTGGGGAGAGGGAGGATACGGAGACCAAGAGGTCTCGAGGTTCTGGAGGATTCAGTGGATTCTACTCTTCAACTATGACCCATAACGGCGGAGGCTCGGGCAGTCGGCCAGTCCAGTTCGCACTTCATACTACTCGTGGTGCTCCAGTTAGTCAGGGACCTTAGGGTACTCATATGGGGCAGTTATCTTTTAGTGCACCATCTACACGGGGTTCCTACAATGATTACTCCAGTTATCCGTCACGGAGTTAGTACTACCATCCACGCTCACAGAGGGGATGTTATAAGTGTGGCGATACTAGGAACATCATGAGAGATTATCCAGACTTGGGAGAGGCAGATTTTTATAGATCACTCAGTCTATGGGCTCCATTCCAGTTTCTACTCCCCCTGCACAACTATGTAGGGGTGGAAGATAAGCGGGTAGAGGGCACCATAAGGGGGGAGGCCTGACCCTTTGCTATGCTTTCCATGGTAGGGCTGAGGCCGCTGCACCACATAGTGTCGTTACAGGTACGGTTTTGATTTGTCATAGAGGAGCATCAGTCTTATTTTGATCTAGTTTTATTTATCAGAGTGAGTCCTTCTATCTGCCTCATATATGGGAGAGTTTCGTGATTCTTGTAATCTATTTATGTGTTTAACTCTGTTGAGAGATTCTATAGTGGTAGCTCGTGCCTATCGCCTTGTTTTGTTCACTATTGAGACCTATAAGACTAGGATGAATTTTCTGTTACTCATTACGGTGGGTTTTGATGTGATTTCAAGATTGTTTGGTTATGATTTGTTATTAAGTTGCTCTACCAGTATGGAGAGTCTGTTACGTGTTGCGATTTTGTCTTGCAGAATTGGGTTAGTGAAAGGTTTTGGTTGGTATGGTGTGTATTCTACTTGCAATTCAGAGCTGAGTATAGGATCCTCATATTTTCGTGTGGTTTGATATGTTTGAACCGGGCTACGCGCAACGTGGAATTATATTAGAATGAGATCCTTGTGATTAGTTCATATGTTTTGTTTCTCCCTTTGTGGAACGGATTAGTAGTATGGTACTGATAGGGAGTTGTGCATGTCGGACTTGTGTGAGAGCTCTCTCATGTGTTTTCTCTTTTAATATTCAGTCATATTCGCATTCTGCTTATTGAGTTTTAGCTTGCGAGGTATGTGCCCGAGTGGAATTGGGTGTGACTTGTTGATTTGGGTGAATGGTTATGAGATCTTCATGTTTTTTCCATCGTTGTCAGCACGGTGACGGCTTGGGACAAGGTTTTAGCATATATGAGGTTATTTACCAGTGCTACGTTTGATTATGGGCAGCTATGGTGGTCAGAGATGTTGTTATGGGCATATGTGTGATGTGTTATGTCATGTGGTTATAACTTGTGGGTGTATCCATGAGCTCTTTCAGCTGGTTGAGGTTGATACCATGTGTTAATGTGGGAATCGGGTCTTTGGTACATGATAGGATGGTAAAACAATTTGGTTCTAAGGCTTATCGATGTGGGTGGAAGGAATAATCTTCAGTTGAGATGGTGATGTCGGGCTTATGTGGATTAGGGTGACATGGGATCACCCGCGAGTATATGTATGGTGAGTTCATTCAATAATTTCGTAGCTTCGTAACGGTTCTTGGCACGTTCGAGGATGAACATTTGTTTAAGAGGGGGAGAATGTAACGACTCGACTGGTCATTTTGAGAATTAGCATCTTGTTCAGTGGTTTATGGTCTCGAGTAGCTTCGTATTATGTATTATGACTTGTGTGTCTGGCCAGGTTCATTTTTCGGATGATTCGGGATGGATTTAGAAGAATGGTTCTTGTTTTAGAAGCTTAAGTGGCAAGAGTTGACCGGAGTTTGATTTTTGTGTAGAAGACTTCAGAATAATGTTTTGATGATCCAATAGCTTCGTATGGTGATTTTGTACTTAGTCATATGCCTTGATTTGTATATGGAGTTCCGTAGGTTGATTTGATGCATTTTGGCGAACATTGGAAAAGTTGAAGGTTTGGAAGGTTGAGAGGTTTGACAGAGAGTTGACCTTGTTGGGTTCGGATTGCGATTCCGGGAGTTATAATAGCTTCGTTGTGTCATTTGGGACTTGCATGCAAAATTTGACGTTATTCCGCGTTGATTTGATATAATTCAGCGCGAGTTATAGAAGTTGAAATTTCATAAGTTCATTAAGTATGATTTGAGGTGCGATTCGTTGTTTTGATGTGATTTGATGCCTCAAGTAGGTCCACGTTATGTTATGGAACTGGTTGGTATGATTGGACGGGGTTTCAGGGGTGCCTCGAGTGTGTTCTGAATAGGCTACGGGCCATTTCTTTCTATTTTTGGACTGTTGATTGTTGTTATCTGATGTTCTTCTTCGAGATCGCAATGAAGCAATCACGTTCGCGTAGTGTTATGTGGAAGCTGACATTTTTGTTCTTCGAGATATAAGGCATCAGGTGTCTTACTCTCCGCCTTCGCGAGGTTATTAACGCATTCCCGGAGGTTGATGGAGATTGTGTGCCGCATTCGCGGCTGTTTTCACGTGTTCGCGTAGGGATTTTTGGGCGGCCTTCATTTTGTTCTTCGCGATCGTGATGGATGTTCCTTGATAGCGATGTATATTCCGTTGGGCAGAATATAAAGTACTCTATTTCGAGGGCTTTTTATATTTGATCACTTTTTGGGTTAGAGAGATTGGGTTTGGGCGATTTTGGAGGAGATTTTCATGCTTTGGATTGGGGTAAGTGTTCTTCACCCAGATTTGATTATATTTCGTGATTCCATCTTTGTTTTTATAAATATTTGAGTTGGAGAAAATTGGGGATTTTCATAAAACGTTCTAAAATGTAAAATGAGGATTTGAAGGTCGATTTGATGTCGGAATTGAATAAGTTTGGTATGGTTGGACTCCTATCGGAATGGATGTTCGAATTTTGTGAATTTTGTTGGGTTCCAAGGTACGGGCCCCGGGTTGACCTTTTGGGTTAACTTTTAGTTTCTATTAAAGACCAAACCTTTATTATCCGGAATTATTTCCTGTGATTTTTAATTTTGATATTGAGTTATTTTGATTTGAGCAGTCCAAAAATTTGTTTCACATGAGAAGGTCATTTTAAGGTATTGATTTGGCTTCTTTGAGGTAAGTATCTTGCCTAACTTTGTGTGGGGGAACTACCCCTTAGGATTTGAGTCGTTTGTGCTATTTGTCTTATGTGAAAGTCGTGTACGCAAGGTGACAAGTGCGTACTCGGGCTTATATATGGAAATTGACCGGTTTAGACTCTTAGGCTTCTTTCATGTATTTATTTGGAATTGTTAGTACATGTTATATCTTTTATTTGTCATGTTTACCTTCACATGCTTTATTTGAAGTTGTTGTTACATGTCACATCCTCTGCTTGCCAAGTCCACTCTTGTATGCTTTATTTGAAGTTGTTACCTCTTTTATCATTATGTGACATCCTTTATTGTTGAGTTACTCTTAATTGAAATTGTTGTTACATGATACCCTTTTGTTGCCGGGTTATTCTCATGCATGTAGACGTAGTCGCTAGTTCGTGTCATCTCTTTTATTGTTAGCCTATTTCGTACACTAGAATCCGAAGTTTTCCATTTCATGAAAATAACTTCATTATTGAGTTTATCCTTAAGAAATTAATTGAAGTTGAAGTTATTAAAAGTCATTAATTTATTTTAATTGAGGTTGTGTTTAAAGGGGGTGTTGTTCATTGTTGAGTTACTTTCTCGTTCATTTTGTTGTTATTGAGATTCTATACACATTGTGTTTGAGCTCGGGGCTATTTGTTGTGAAAATGTTGATATTGTTGGTTCTTTTGGAAAGGTTATGGTATATGGGCACTTGTGGTAAGATTTGATATGTCGTGTTACTATGATGTTAGCACATGTGAATTGTTGTGTGGATTGGTTGTTGTTATGCGGAGTATAAGGGTGGCATCTCACTGTTATTCTTTTGCAGGGCATAAGGGTGGCATCTCACTGTTGTTGATTGTACAGAGTGATACGTGTGTCTATTCTGTTATTGTCCGGGTGGAGTGATAAGGGTGGCTATTATGCGGAGTGATATGGGTGGCTATGGAGTGATATATATGGGTAATGATATTATCAGGGCAGAGTGATACGGGTGGCTATCAGAGTGATAATGGTGGTAATGAGGGATGATGTGTGATATCCTGGGGGCCTTTCGTGTGCTGGTGTGTTTTTCCTTGTGTATGTCATACACCTTATGTGACTTGTTGTGTTGCTTTCAATGGGCTACTCGATGTCTTTGATATTACTTGATGACTTGGACTGTAAAAGTACACTCGCACAAGCATACACCGTAGCATGCCACTTATATTAGTTCAGGAGTATGAAAATTAACATTTATTGTTCGTGCCCATGTATTCTTGTATTATCTACTTTCATGTTGATATTGAGTTTTTGACTATGCCGGGCGGATTGTGATATTGAGCCTGTGACCATGCCGGTTGGATTGTGATATTGAGCCCGTGACCATGCCAGGAGGATTGTGATAATGAGCCCATGACCACGCCGGGCGGATTGTGATTGTGACCATGCCACGAAACCTGTGCTAGAACCACTTGATTTAATAAGTTGTTATTTGTTTTCCTTATTTGGTTTCAATGGTACTTTCACGGTGTTCGTATTGCATTACTGTTTATATCATATGTTGATTCTTGTTTCCATTTACAGATTCCCGCTTTCATTATTAGCTTTATACTTCTATACTGCACAGGTTATTTGGACTAGTAGGTGTCTTGACTTGTACATCTTCACTACTCCACCGAGGTTAATCTTGATACTTATTAGGTACCGATCGTGGTGTGCTCATACTATATTTATGCACATTTTTGTGCAGATCCAGGTATTGGAGATATTGGACTCATGAAGAATTAGCTTATTGATCGTGAGGAGTCAAGGTAGAGCTGCTTGGTTTTCGCAGTCCCTTGAAGTCCTTTCTTTTCATTGTACTATCAGCTTCTCATTTGAATAGTATTGTATTTCTATCCTTGAGATCCTTCCATGTATTCAACTAGAGTTCGTGACTCTGTATTACCTAGTCTTGGGAGGTTGTTATGACTATTGCCGTGTAGGCTTATTTCGCTTTGTTTGGTATTCATATTAAACTCTATTTTAAATTATCATTGTTAAAACTGGCTTAATCATTGTAAGTAATCAATTTAGCTAGTCTTAGAGACTATGTGCCATCACGACGCCTGTGGTGTATTTTTGGGTCGTGACACTTGTTTTAATATTATACTGTATTTACATGAATGTCTTGACTCTTAATAAGCATGCGTGTGAACCTCTGACAAATTTGAACATAGTCTGATAGCTGTTAAAGTTTTGTGAATTCAATTAAGAACTCCTGCCCCAATAACTACCTTAATGCTCATCAGTTTGTCGTTTACCCACCTAACCTCCACTACTAGCTCATGAAGATTCCTATCAACCAAAACACCTACCCCGTTCTTTCCCCCCACGTGTCCAGAGTACTATAGTTTAAACCCGTCTATATCCCATACCTTATCTCCTACCCAGTCAAGGTCCCTATATTGACCTTCCTATTATGAAGAAGTTTGCTAACTCTACAGATTTCCCAGTCAAGGTCCCTATGTTCCAAGACCCAACTCTCAGCCTGGAAGCACCTTTAACCCCTTGCCCCCACCCTCCTACCCTTGAGAATCCCCCGAGGACATGAAATTACCCTACCATACAATCACTATAATCAAGAGACAGTAAGCAGGGACTACAATAGAAGCAATGGCAAACTAAGATAACGAGAAAACAATCCGAAATTAAAAGGCACAAAAGTAGGAAAAACTAATGTACTAGGAATGATAGTAGCAGTAAGATATGCGAAACTAAATACCTTAACCGATGTTAATAGGCCCAAAAGCAAATACAAGTCATATAAACAAATAAACCACGGTTAGAGCATAACAACTAATAGAGAATACACTATTAATAGAGAAAAATTTTTAACAGAGTATATCGAAAATTGAATGTAGCCAAACAAAAATGTAGAACCTGGTACAGTCGCCGAAGATGGTGGAGGTCGTTGGAAATCTGAAGTGGCTTGGAATTCGGTGAGATGAGTCTGATTCGATGTGGCGAACACCAGCATTGCAAATTAGTCAGGAAACCTAACTGTGGTGGTGTACACGTGCCGACAACTAGACTGGATCTAGCTGGAGTCGGGCTGCCTTGTTCACACTGGAATGAATCACACACCCCATTCACACACAAGTCTAGGGAAATAGGGGGAGAGAGAAAGGACAGAAAGGGTAGGGGAGAAAGACGACGCCGGCGATGAGATGAGGAGAAGAAAAAAGATGGGAAAGAAAGAATAAAGGGGAGCGGGGATGGGGGAGAGAGAGGGAGATGAGGAGTAAGAGTGATAAGGTATGAGAAAGACTTACCTTGCGCGGGGGGGGGGGGGGTTGCTAGCAGCTTTGCTGGTTGCCAGCTATTTATTGGTCGTTAGGGCTGGCAGTGAGAAGTTCTCCTATTTTGAGTTGGCTTATTATTGTTTAGTTGATTTGGCTATAGAATATCAAATTTTTGGGCTTCTTTTACCAAACATAATCTAAGACAAAAAATTTGCTAATTCCTAGCATATGTTGTCCAACTCCAAGGACAATTTGGATTAGTTTCATTGTATAGTCTTTCTAGAGGCGACTCCTTAAATTCTCGATTTTAAAAGTTATTGGATGAATTTTTCTTAGGCAAATAACTTATGCTCACTAGGTTAAATTACATATAATTTAACTACTGGCATAAGATAAAGCTGTTTGTGTAAATGTCCGAAGGAGTTGAACTACAAGCTTAGAAGATTTTTCATCATACCGTACCTGAAACTATTATTAGTACTAGACTTTTTGAAAACATTAATATTGCCATGACTAGAAGAGTAGATTCAAGTAAGCAATACACTTCTAGATGTCAAATTCCTCAATTTGCAAGTATGCAGTTAGGCATAAACCTGAAAAATGGGCCAAATTTGGCTCACTTAACACACCAATTTTGGTCTATAGTTTGGTTTCATGACTGGCTATGATATCCATGGAAGAGAGGGGGTCAAAGAGAAAGATTGTAAGACATCTAGACTGGTTAAGTTTTCTAAAAAAATAAGCACATGATATCTTAGGAAATTCCCACATCAGAAAGGGAGAGAACAGTGAAGTACTTCATTCGATAAAACACAGGTTCATATGACAAGTATACTTTTTGGCTCGATGATAGTGTAGACTAAGGCAAAAATCAGTAAGATCTATTGGGGCAAAACATACCGTAAGTATCATGAATATAGGTTTTGGCATTTATCGTATCATTGGGGAGACAAATGCTTTGCTTTATAAGAAAAAAAACATAAGTTATCATGACACACGTACTTTAAGATCGATGATGGCATTAACCCAAAGGACAAATTCGTAAGGTCTGTTGGGTCAAAGTAGACAAATTCAAAATTTGCCCTAGCCACAAGGTATCCCCTTTTATATGTGCTATTTAAATCTTATCACTTTTTTCAAGATATTTGAATTTTAGCCTAAAGAGGACAACTTCAGGCAAAAGGTTGTTTCTTTTTCTTCTTTGAATTTGCAGGTGATATCTGCTGCAACTTGCACCACCTATACACATGATTCTTATAGTTATTAATTATTATTATGCGTGTTAACTGTTAATTATACTAATAATTTTTACTTTCTCTCTTGTAAGTGTTCTATTATCTATTGTGTATATAGGTTTTTGAGTTTTCATTATCATCAATGAAATACTTTTTAATTTATAATTTAAATTTATTAAAGTATAAATAATCTTTTATGAATTTATTATAGAATAGACCTTTTAATAATTTTATATTACATGTATTGACATATGTTTCTAAAGTTCCCACTCTCTACTATTCTTATATATAAATAGATTTTTGAATTTCATGCTACTAATAAAGTTACTATACGAGCAAATTAGTTTTATTCTAATATTTTATTTTGCTCATTTTCTCATCGTCAATGTCATTAAAATTTCTACTTTCGACTTTTTCGCATTTATGAAATAAAGTTTATTTGTTTCATGAGTAAGTCCATAACATAAATTTTAAAAGAGAAAAATAATCATGATATTAAAAAGGTAAAAAAAATAGATAAAAGTTTATCACGACCCCAAATTCCCTCTGTAGGATATCGTGACGACACCTAGTCTCTAAGACTAAGTAAGCCTAATTAATATGTGGAAATATTAAATAACAGATTAAAACTTGAACATCCCAAAAATTTCATAAAAAGAATCTACCAAAACTCAATACAAAAAATCTCAAAACCTGGTGAGATATAAGTCACAAGCACTAAATACAGTACCGAACAATCCTATACATCGCTGTCTATCAAAATGTAAAGAAATAAGAAAAGAATGGGATAGAAGGGGACTCTGAGGCCTGCGGATGCGGGAATGTGTACCTTGAAGTCTCCAAAGTAGCAACACAACATACTAATATCGAGGCTGATATGATGCACCTAGATCTGCACAAAAATAT
Source organism: Nicotiana tomentosiformis (assembly GCF_000390325.3). Taxonomy (NCBI): domain Eukaryota; kingdom Viridiplantae; phylum Streptophyta; class Magnoliopsida; order Solanales; family Solanaceae; genus Nicotiana; species Nicotiana tomentosiformis. The sequence continues at coordinate 15,064,462 of NC_090814.1, read as the reverse complement.
ATGCTGAAGCGTAGTATGAGTACACCACAACGGTACCCAGTAAGTGTCAAGCCTAACATCAGTAGAGTAGTGACGAGGTCAGGTCGGGACCCTACTGATAATAATAGGAAAAACAAGGCAGAAGATATAATGATGTAATGAAATGATAGAGAAGTATAACAATAGAAATTCATAGAAGATAACAACACAGAATCAAAGAAGACAATTACAACACGTAAGGAAGCACGAATCTTACAAGTTAAGGAACAACATCAACAACCACAACAATGCAGCAAATAGAGGAAACCAGCAAGGGCACTCCTGAGGTACCGACTCGTAGTCCCAAAAGTAAATATCTCACAATGGCACAGCAAAAACCTCGTGCAAACAATAATAACCGCACGACATAAAATCTCATGCTACAATAGAAATACGCAAGCCAGAAACTTCGTTCCACAATAACAATCTGCATGGCAGAAACCTCATGCCACAATAACAATCCGCACGGCAGAAACATCGTGTCACAATAACAATTCGCACGGAAAAAATCTCGTGCCACAATAATAATCCGCACGGCAGAAACCTCGTGCCACAACCAACAGTCATCTCAACAATAATCACGAAAACTAACACATAACAATTGAAACAATGATCATACAAGCAAAGAATCCTACAGTTAAAGGATGAATACAGAATCAAAGAAAAAGGTAATGCAACTACGCATGTTGTACAAATTGCAAATAAGATATAAGACACGTAGACATGTGAAATTAGGCTAAACATGATGACTACACATGCTAGAGTAACTCCATTAAGGCATAGAAAGGAAACTACTTAAATAAAATCAGAATTTTAACATACCCGTGTACGCACTTGTCACCTCGAGTACACGTCCCTCACGTATTGCAATTTATCATAACAATATGTAATCCTAAGGAAAATTTTCCCGCACAAGATTAGACAAGTCACTTACCTTAAACCTCGCTCAATCAATCAATAAGAAGGCCTTTCCTTTTTCCAACTCCGATATGCTCGAATCTAACCAAAACAATTTCATACTAAAAATATAACTATAGGAAACTAAATTAAATAATGAAATTACGACTTTAGCAAGGAATTAAAAAATCGCTCCAAAACGTCGACTCGGGCCCACGTCTCAGAACTCGACGAAAATTATAAAAACCGAACACCCATTAGATATCGAGTCCAACCATACAAAAATTATTCAAATCCGACCACATTTCACCTTTCAAAACCCAAAAATTTAGTCTAAGAAGTTCTACCACTTTTCCCCAATATTTTCAACTCCAATCCTTAATTACATGATAAAAACAATGATAAATTAGTTTAATTTAACCATAATTGAGTTAAAAATTCTTACCCAAATATTCCTCCGAAAATACCTTGAAATTGTGTCTCCCACCGAGCTCCCAAAATAAAATATGAATCAAAACTGCACCTGCGACCTTGCTGCCATATCTGCGGCTCCTCGCCTGCGGAAAACCATCACAGGTGGGGAATTCACTTAAGTCTAATGAATCTGCTTATGCGAAAAGTGGATCGCATCTGCGCATACACACCTGCGGCCCAAGCGACGCACCCGCGGTACACTACCACATCTGCACTCCTCTCCACCGCTGAAGCGAAGACGCTTCTGCGGAACATTTTTCGCTCCTGCGCCCACAACTGGGCATGCCCAGTTCTGCATTTGCGACCAAGTTCTCGCTTTTGTGAGTCCTCTCCTGCGGCTATTCCCTCTGCAGGTGCGAAAACACTAGAAGCTGGGCACCTTCAGCAATCCAACAAGTCCACAAATGATCTGATTCCCATCCGATTCACACTCGGGGCCCTCGGGTCCCCGTCCGAATATACCAACTAGATCCAAAACACATGACAGATCTACTCGAGGCTAAAAATCACAGCAAATAACTGTAAAAACACAAATTGCACATTAATTCAATCCTAAAGAATTTTAGAACTTCTAATTTCTATATCCGATGACGAAACATATCTAATCAAGTTTTATTGACCTCATATTTTGCACACAAGTCATAATTGACATTATAGACCTACTCCCACTTCCTAAATTGGAATCCGGCCCCAATATCGAAAAGTTCACTCTCGATCAAACTTTCAAAAAATCATCCAAATTTCGCCAATTAACGCCGAATGACCTACGAACCTCCAAATCAACATTCAAACACGCTCCTAAGACCAAAATCACCATACGGAACTATTGGAACCGTCAAAACTCCATTCCGGAGTCGTCTTCATACAATTCGAATATGGTCAACTCCTACGACTTATACTTTCATTTTTAGGGACTATGTATCCCATTTCACTCCGAAACCAAATACCAACCCTTTCAGCAAGTCACGTAACCACAGAATGAAATAGAGGGAGTAATAAATAGGGGTTCAAGGCTAGCACTCTCAAAACGACCGGCCGAGTCGTTACATCCTCCCTTTCTTAAACAAACGTTCGTCCTCAAGCGAGTATAGAGATATACCTGAAGTGGTAAAAAGATAAGGATAACGGCTAGGCATATCATTCTTGTTTCCCAATTCACCTCCTCGACTGGATGACCCCTCCATTGAAAATCACTGAAGTAATGTTCTTCGACCTCAACGTTTGAACCTGCCTATCCAAGATGGTAACAAGCTCCTCGACATAAGATAGATCCTTGTCCAACTGGACTGAGCTGAAGTCTAACACATGATACGGATCGCCGTGATACTTCCGGATCATGAAAACATGGAACACTAGATGAACTGCAGAGAGACTAGGTGGTAGTGTAAGTCTATAACCCACCTCTCCAACCCTTTCAAGAATCTCTAAAGGCCCGATATACCTAAAGCTCAACTTGTCCTTCTTTCCGAACCTTATAACACCCTACATGGGCGAAACTCGGAGCAAGACTTGCTCCCCAACCATGAATGCAACGTCGTGAGCCTTCCGATCCACATAACTCTTATGTCTGGATTGGGCTATACGAAGTTAATCCTGAATCAATTTAACCTTTTTCAAAGCATCCTGAACCAAGTATGTACCCAATAGTCTAGCCTCACCTGGCTCAAACCAACCTATTAGGGACCGGCACCGCCTACCATACAAAGCCTCATATGGGGCCATCCTAATGCTTGACTGATAACTGTTGTTGTAGGAAAACTCTGCAAGTGGCAAGAACGGATCCCAAGCACCCCAAAATCATCACACAAAGATGAAGCATATCTTCCAATATTTGAATAGTGCGCTCGGACTGTCCATCTGTCTGAGGGTGAAATGTTGTAACTAACTCCACCCGAGTACCTAACTCATGTTGTATGGATCTCCAAAACCGCGATGTAAACTGCGTACCCCGGTCAGAGATGATAGATACCGGCATTCCATGAAGCCTGACAATCTCGCGAATGTAAACTTGAGCCAGATGCTCCGAAGAGTAAGTAGTAACCACAAGAATGAAATGAGCTTACTTGGTCAATCTATCCACAATTACGCAAAATGCATCAAACTTCCTCTGAGTCCGTGGGAGCCCAACAACAAAATCCATAGTGATCCACTCCCATTTCCATTCTGGAATTTCTAACTTCTGAAGTAATCCACCTGGCCGCTGATGCTCATACTTCACCTGCTGACAATTTAGTCACCGAGCTACACACTCCACTATGTCCTTCTTCATCCTCCTCCACCAATAGTGTTGCCTTAAGTCCTGATACATCTTTACGACACTTGAATGAATGGAGTCCCGCAAACTATGATCCTCCTGGAGAATCAACTCATGCAAGCCATCTACATTGGGCACACATAGCCTGCCCTGCATCTGTAATACACCATCCTCTCTAATAGTGACCTCCTTGGCATCGTCGTGCTGAACCGTGTCCTTGAGTACAAGCAGATGGGGGTCATCATAGTGATGCTCTCTGATACGATCATAAAAAGAAGACTGAGAAATCACACAAGCCAAAACTCGGCTCGGCTCGGAAACATCCAATCTGACAAACTAGTTGGCCAAGGCCTGAACATTCAAGGCTAAAGGCCTCTCTGCTATCGGTAGATATGCTAAACTGCCCAAACTCTCCGCATTGCGGCTTAAGGCATCGGCCACCACATTGGCCTTCCCGGGATGATATAGAATGGTGATATCATAATCCTTAAGCAGCTCCAACCATCTCTGCTGCCGCAAGTTAAGATCCTTCTGTTTAAACAGATGTTGTAGACTCCGATGATCGGTGTAGACCTCACAAGGGACACCATACAAATAGTACCGCCAGATCTTCAAGTCATGAACAATAGTTGCTAACTCGAGATCGTGGACATGATAGTTCGTCTCATGCATCTTCAGTTTTTTAGACACGTAGGTAATCACCTTACCGTCTTGCATCAACACGGCGCCGAGATCAATGCATGACGCATTATAATACACCGTATAGGACCCCGAACCATTAGGCAATACTAATATTGGGGTTGTAGTCAATACAGTCATGAGCTTTTGAAAGCTCTCCTCACACTCCTTGGTCCAGCTGAACGGAGCACCGTTCTGGGTAAGCATGGCCATAGGTGCTGCAATAGACGAGAAACCCTCTACAAATCGACGGTAATACCTTGCCAAGCCAAGAAAACTCTGGATCTCCGTAGCTGAGGACGGTTTGGGCCAACTCTGCACTACTTCAATCTTCTTCGGATCTACCTTGATCCCCTCACTTGATACTACATGACCCAAAAATGCCACTGAATCTAGCCAGAATTCAGACTTTGAAAATTTTGCATATAACTTCTTTTCTCTCAAGGTCTGAAGCACAATCCTTAGGTGTTGCTCATGATCCTCCCGACTCCGGGAGTACACTAGAATGTCGTCAATAAACACAATGATGAATGAGTCAAGATAGGGCTGAAATACAGTGTTCATCAAGTGCATGAATGTTGCGGGGGCGTTGGTCAGCCCAAACAATATCACAAGGAACTCATAATGACCATACGAAGTCCTAAAAGCAGTCTTCGGGATATCTGGCTCCCGAATCTACAACTGATGATAGCTTGAACGCAAGTTGATCTTAGAGAACACTCTGGAACCCTGAAACTGATCAAATAGGTCATCAATACGTGGCAATGGATACATGTTCTTCACTGCAACCTTGTTCAACTGGCGATAATCAATACACATTCTCATTGAACCATCCTTCTTCTTTACAAACAAGAGAAGAGCACCCCAGGGTGACACACTAGGCTGAATGAAGCCCTTATCGAGTAACTCTTACAACTATTCCTTTAACTCTTTCAACTCTTATAGGGCCATACGATAGGGTGGAATATAAATGGGTTAAGTGACCAGTAACAAATCAATACCAAAGTTGATATCCCTGTCGGGCGACATGCCTGGAAGATCCACCAGAAATACATCTTGATAATCCCTCACTACCGAAACTGACTCGATGGTAAAAGTATCAGCACTAATATCCCTCACATATGCAAGATACGCATCACACCCCTTCTTAGCCATCCGCGGAGCCTTTAAAAATGAGACAACCCTGCTAGAAACATAATCTAAAGTACCTCTCCACTCTAGCCGCGGTAGACCTGGCATAGCCAACGTCACCGTCTTGGCGTGACAATCAAGAATAGCATGATAGGGCGATAACCAGTCCATGCCCAAGATAACAATGAAATCCACCATACTGAGCAACAATAAATAGGCTTTGGTCTCAAAACCACTAAGAACAACCAAACACGATCGATACACACGGTCAACAACAATAGAACACATAGACATAAAAACTCAAAGAATCACGGGATACACCCAAATATGGAGCAAAATAAGATGACACATAAGAATAAGTGAAGCTTGGATCAAATAAGACTGATGCATCTCTATGACAGACTGGAACAATACTTGTGATAACAGAGTCAGATGCAACTGCCTCCGTCCTAGCAGGAAGGGCATAATATCTGGCCTGGCCTCCCCCTCCAGGGCGACCTCTACCTGCTCGACCTCCACCTCTAGCTGGGTGTGCAGGTGGAGTGGTAGCTGGTGCTGTAATCATGGCTTGAGGACCCGGTAAAGCACGCAGTACCTGAGTGGTCTGTGGAGCTGCACCCCTCCTGAGCCTAAGGTAATCCCTCACCATATGACGATTATCACCACACTGTAAATAAGTTCTCGGAGGACGTGGCTACTATGGTTAGTTCGGGTCTGATCGACTGGACTGACCGCTGGAAGCACCTTGTGCAGGAGGTGCACTAGACAATGGCAGTGCATAATAAGGAGTCTGGGGCCTAGGAGTGGCCAGAGTACTGTTGGCGGCTGGAAGTGCTGAATGAACAGGGCGACTCACATAACCCCTACCCTGTCGAGCTGCAGTTGGGGCACGAGTACCACTATATGTGCTAGACTCTCGAGACCTCTTGGCCTCTCTCTCCTTCCTATCCTGAGTCAGCATACCCTCCAATCTCCTAGCAATCCCCACTACCTGCTGGTATGCGATGCCCATCTCCAACTCTCGAGCCATGCTAAATCTAATACTGGGGTTGAGCCCCTCGATAAATCGACGAACCCGCTCTCGAACAGTAGAAACCAAGGCTGTTGCATGCCTAGCCAAATCACTGAACCAAACTGCATACTCCGCCACGGTCAAAGAACCCTAGCACAGCTGCTCAAACTCTGCGCGCCATGCATCTCTCAGACTCTGGGGAACATACTCCCTCAAGAACATATATGAGAACTGAGTCCAAGTGAGTGAATCTGCCTTGATCGTACTACCCAACTCATATGCTCTCCACCACTGATAGGCCACTCCTCTAAGCTGGAACATAGTGAAAGAAACCCCACTAGACTCCACGACACCCATAGTACGGAGGATACGGTGGCACTCCTCAAGAAAACCCTAGGCATACTCTGACGCTAAGCCATTGAAAGTAGGAGGGTGGTCCTTATTGTACCTCTCGAGCCTGATCTGCTCCTCCTCCGAAACTACTGCCATAGCCTCGGGCTAAACTGGGGCTACCGACTGCATTGGTATGACCTCTGGAACCTGGTCGACCTGGACCCATTGCTCCGGGGTAGGGGCGACAGGAGTCTGTGCTCCTCCCGCAGACTGAGATGTGGCAGGAGTAAGTGGTATTAACCTTGACTGAGATAAAGTGCTGAACATGCTCAGAAACTGGGCGAGAGTCTCCTAGAAGTGTGGTGTAGTAACAGGCGTCTCAGGTGCCTGCCTTCCAACTGGAGATACCGATGGCTCCTTTGTACTAGCTCGTGCGGGTTCTCTGGCTACACCACGTGGACGTCCTCGGCCTCTACCCCAGCCCCGACCTCTCGTGGCTCTAGCAGATGGCGCGGGTGTCTGGTCATCTGATTGAGCTGTATGTGACCTCACCATCCGTGAGAGAATAGAAAGACAAAAATTTAAGAATCCGAAGTCAAAAGTTTCGCACGATAAGGAATCAAAGAAGTGAATCTTTTCCTAACAGTTCCATAGCCTCCTGAACGTCTCTGTACCGATCCGCGAGACTCTACTAAACCTGCTTGTGACTCATAACACCTATGAACCTAGTGCTCTGATACCAACTTGTCACTACCCCAAATTTCTTTCGTAGGATATCGTGACCGCACCTAGTCTCTAAGACTAGGTAAGCCTAATCAATATGCGAAAATATTAAATAAGATATTAAAACTTGAACATCCCAAAAATTTCATAAAAAGGATCTACCAAAACTCAATACGTAAAATCCCAAAACCTGGTAAGATATATGTCACAAGCTCTAAATACAGTACCGAACAATCCTATACATCACTGTCTATCAAAATGTAAAGAAAAAATAAAAGAACGAGATATAAAGGGACTCCGAGGCCTACGGACGCGGGCAAGTGTACCTTTAAGTCTCCAAAGAAGCAACGCATCGCACTAATATCGAGGCAGATAGGACACCTAGATCTGCATAAAAACATATGCAGAAGCGTAGTATGAATACACCACAACGGTACCCAGTAAGTGCCAAGCCTAACCTCGGTAGAGTAGTGACGAGGTCAGTTCAGGGCCCTATTGGAAATAATAGGAAAAACAAGGCAGAAAATATAATGATGTAATGAAATGACAGAGAAATGTAACAATATAAATTCACAGAAGATAATAACACCGAATCAAAGAAGACAACAACAGCACGTATGGAAGCGCGAATCTTACAAGTTAAGGAACAACATCAACATCCACAACAATGCAGCAAAAAGAGGAAAATAACAAGGGCACTCCCGAGGTACCGCCTCGAAGTCCCAAAAGTAAATATCTCACAATGGCACGACAAAAATCTCGTGCAAACAAGAACAATCTGCACGACAGATACCTCGTGCTACAAGAACAATCCGCACGACAGAAACCTCGTGCCACAATAACAATCCGCACGACAGAAACCTTGTGCCATAATAACAATCTGTACAGCAGAAACCTCATGCCTCAACCAACAGTCATCTCAACAATAATCACGAAAACCAACACATAACAATTGAAATAATGATGATACAAGCAAAGAATCCTACAGTTAAAGAAAGAATATGGAATCAAGGAAACAAGTAATGCAACTATGCATGTTGTACAAATTGCAAATAAGAGATAAGACACGTAGACATGTGAAATTAGGCTAAACATGATAACTACACATGCTAGAGTAACTCAATTAAAGCATAGAAAGGAAACTACTTAAATAAAACCGGAATTTCAACATTTAGATCGTGTACGCACTCGTCACCTCGCGTACATGGCCCTCACGTATTGCAATTTACCATAACAATACCAAATCGTAAGGAAAATTTCCCCCACACAAGTTTAGACAAGTCACTTACCTCAAACCTCACTCAATCAATCAATAAGAAGGCTTTTCCCTTTTCCAACTCCGATCGTCTCGAATCTAGCTAAAACAATTTCATACTATAAATATAACTACATAAAACTAATTTAAATAATGAAATTATGACTTTAGCAAAGAATTAAAAAATTGCTCAAAAAGGTAGACCCGGGCCCACGTCTCGGAACTTGACCAAAATTATAAAAATCGAAAATCCATTCTATATCGAGTCCAACCATACAAGAATTATTCAAATGTGACCTCATTTCTCCTGTCAAAACCCAAAAACATAGTCTAAAAAGTTCTACCACTTTTTCCCAATTTTTCCAACTCCAATCCTTAATTACATGATAAAAACATTGATAGATTAGTGTAATTTAACAAAAATATAATGAAGAATTCTTACCCCAACAATTCGTTTGAAAATCCCTCGAAAATGCGTCTCCCACTGAGCTCCCAAAATTCCAAAATAAAATATTAATGAAAACCCTCGAAAATTCCCCTTTTTGCCAGTTAAACCGCACCTGCGACCTTGCTGCCGCATCTGCGGATCTGCACCTGGGGAAAATCATCACAGGTGCGGACATCACTTAAGTCTAAAGAATCCATTTCTGCGGAAAGTGGCTCGCATCTACGCATACGCGCCTGCAGCCCAAGCGACAAACTTGCGGAACACTGCCGCACCCGTGCTCCTCTCCACCACATAAGCGAAGCCGCTTTTGCGGAACGTCTTCCGCTCCTGCGCCCCTAGCTGGGCATGACCAGTTCCGCATCTACGACCAAGTTCTCGCATTTGCGAGCCCACACCTGTGGGCATTCCCTCCGCAGGTGCGAAAACACCAGAAGCTAGGCACCTTCAGCAATCCAACAAGTCTACAAATGATTCGATTCCCGTCCGATTCACACTCGGGGTCCTCGGGTCCCCATACGAATATACAAACTAGCTCCAAAATACATGAAGGATCTACTCGAGGCTAAAAATCAAATCAAACAACTCTAAAATATGAATTGTGCATCGATTCAAGCAGAAAGAATTTTATAACTTTTAATTTCTACATCTGATGCTGAAACCTATCAAATCAAGTCCGATTGACCTCAAATATTGTACACAAGTCATAATTACATTACAGACCTAATCCCACTTACGAAATTTGAATCCGACCCCGATATCGAAAATTCTACTCCCGGTCAAACTTTCCAAAAATATCCAACTTTCCAACTTTTGCAAATTAACGCTGAAATGACCTACGGGCCTCCAAATCAACATTCGGACATGCTCCTAAGACCAAAATCACCATACAGAGCTATTGGAATCGTCAAAACTCCATTACGGAGTCGTCTTTACACAATTCGAACTACGATCAACTCCTACGACTTAAACTTCTATATTTAGGGACTATGTGTCCCATTTCACTCTGAAACCAAAAACCAACCCTTCCGGCAAGTCACGTAACCACAGAATTAAATAGAGGGAACAATAAATAGGGGTTAGGGGCTAGCACTCTTAAAATGACCGGCCGGGTCGTTACTAAGTTGATAATCAAGAGGGTAAAATAGGCATTTAAAAATTCTAAATTGACATATAAGGGGGAGATTGTCTATTGTTCAAAGTTGGAAGAGGAGCTTTCAGTTTATCTTTAAAGAGTAAAGTTGAAGGCTATAAAAGATTTTTACCCTATAATTTAGTTACTTTAATGTGATAATAAATAATTTTAAAATTTTATAATTATAATATATAAAGTTCAATAGTCATACGTGAATTTAACCCACAAAAATTAACAGAAGACTTCAATGGTTGTTTATAACAAAATAACATATTCTCAGTGCTCATCCACATGACATGAAAATATCACACTTACACCCTATTTTTCTCGAGCATGGAATTTTTTCATAGATTAATATCAGACATGACATGATAACCAATGGTCTAACTCCATTTTGGAATTAGACTCCATAATTTTCGTTTACACGATATTGAGAATTGCTAGAGCTCCAGGAAGATTAAAAGATACAGTTAGTGTGATGCAACTAAAAGTTCAACAATATGGAATTACTATTAGACATTGCTACAGAGAAGGCAATACAACGGCGGATTCACTAGATAAACATGTTATCACTCAATATGACGAAAAAATCTTTTTGCATGAACCTGATCTGCCAATAGACGCAAGAGGTTTTGTCACGACCTAGAATCCCACCCTCTGGATCGTGATGATGTCTAACATTTCACTTGCTAGGCAAGTCAACGTTAGCTAAATTACTTAACCAATTTTAATAGTTTAAATTAACAACAACAATAAACCAGTGAAATCTCACTAGTGGGGTGTGGGGAGGGTAGTGAGTACGCAGACCTTACCCCTATTCCGAGGAGGTAGAGAGGCTATTTTCGAAAGACCCTTGGCTCAAAAAGATGAGAAGAATAATAATAAACTATAACAATAATAAACTAATATTTAAATCAAAATATTAATAATAATAAATTATAATAGTTTGAAATAGATTGATAAAAATACCAAATGACTTAATCTGAACATATCCCAGAAATCTGGAGTCACGAATACATGAGCATCTAGAGTTGTAAAGATAAAGTCTGAACAAAATACAATTGTTTGAAGCTAAATAAACAGTAAAGACAAAATGGAAGGGGACTATAGGGACTGCGAATGCCAGCAGCTCTATCTCAAGTCTCTTGCAGATAGCTGGTCCGGACAAGATCTCCTCTACATGCCACTCGGACCAACTACGGTATCTGCACAAGGAGGGCAAAGTGTAGTATGAGTACAATCTACCCCATATAATCTGTAAGTGCCGAGCTTAACCTCGGCAAAGTAGTGACGAGGCTATGGCAAGACACTCACAATAAACCCGTAGGAAACAATAATAACAAGAAAAGGAATAGAAATAGAATAGTTGAGTAAAATAACCGGACCCGTAAGTTAACCACCAAAAAGGGGCCCCACAACAACAGAATCTCAAATCTCACATCACAACACTGAGAACTATCTATACAGCCACAAGCAACTTATAACACATCAAATCTGTTGCGGCGCACAACCCGAACCCACCATATCATTATCTCATATCACATTCCGTCCTTATTCCTTCATATCATCTCATAGCATTTCAACACCATTGTAGAATGTAACCCGATCTCCAATAATTTCACAGAATTAACATAAACAAACCAACAATGATATTTATGAAATATCAACACAAAAGAGAATGAAGCGTACTCAACACTTAAAAATCACCAATATGACAAAAAATTTCAAACACCTCAAAATCTCAAATCTTTTCGATATATCAATACAAGAATAGATTCACGGCTCGCATAAGCGAAACAACATAATAGAGTACATCAAGTAATATAAGGACAATAAAAGTAGGTAAAACCTGTGACAATTTGAATATACAATTAAGGGAAGTAGGAATAAATAGCAGGTAAGCAGATTATTGACTGGGAGATGAGAAAAATCAAATAAATAACAATTATGTAACGATTTAACAAGTAAAGCTTAGATGTCAAGGAAGAATAATCTACAATTAAGGCATACAAAAAGTGATAACATGGAATAACAAAGACATGGAAATAAATAACCCAATCCCGCATATTAGATCTCCCGACAGCGCATATAAACTCGTGCATATAGATCATTTCCCCACATAATTCACATAGTAAATAGTTCAACAAGTCCTAATTCCCTCAAGTAAAGGTTAAATACAACACTTATCTCACTCCACAACCAAATCAATGCTCAACCACAATTGTTCCTTTAGAATTAGCCTCCAACAAACCAATCAATTTGACCAAATATAGTTCAAATAATTCAAAATAAAAATTAGAAACTACACACAAGTAAAAAATATTCAATCTTTAATGAATTTGGAAAAAGTCAACAAAAGTCAATCCCCAGGCCCGCTTGGTCAAAACGCGAGATTCAGACAAAAATCCTATTACCGTACCCATTCATCCCCGGGCCTGGTTATGTGATTTGTTTCGAAAACCGACCTCAATTTGAGGTCTAAATCTCAATTTTATAAAATTCCCAATTTTTACCCAAATTCCTAATTTATACCATGTGAATCCTAGATTTGATGTTGAAAATACATGAAAAGTATTGAGTAATTGAAAGGAATGGATTAAAGTTGTTTACCAATAAATTTGGGAAGAAGAATCTCTTGAAAAATCGTCTCTAGAGTATTTAGGATTGAGAAATGGATAAAATGAGCTAAGTCCCGAATTTTCCCTCTTTTACCCAGTCGGGGATGTCTTGTTCGCAATTGCGACCATCGCAAATGCGAAACAAAGGCATCAAATGCGAACTTTGCATCAGAAGCACAAAAGTCGCAAACGCGACAAGTTATTCGCAAATGTGAAATGACCCCCTTCGCAAATGCGGTCAACTTCTCTACAAATGCGAAGCTACTCCAACTTAACACTGCATTGCAAATTCCATGCTAGAGTCGCAAATACAGATACAACATCCATCTCAAATGCGACTCGTTCTTCGCAATTGCCAAGACCCAGCCCCCAACCCATGCTCGCAAATGTTAACTCTTGTTTGCAAAAGCGAGACTCGTAATTGCGAGCCACCTCGCAATTGCGAGATCTGCAGTACGCACCAGATACAAACATTGCACCAGCAGTCCTCAAACTATCCAAACTCATCTGAAACTCGTCTGAAACTCACCCGCGCCCCTTCGGCGCCAAACCAAACATGCACACAAGTGTAATAACATTAAACGAACTCACTTGCCTGGTCAAAATACCAAAATTACATCTAAAACTACAAGTCGGGCATCAAAACGAAGGAATTCAAATGAAAACTCAAGAACCTCTAGAATTGCAACCAAGCATCCGAATCCTGTCAAACCAATTCTGAAATGTACCAAATTTTGCAGAAATGTTTCAAATAGAAAAACGGACCTATACCAAATCCCTAAACCAAAATTCGAACACGATAGCCATAAAATCAACCTACGGTCAAACCTAGGAAGTTTTCACACTTTCAAATTGCTAACCTTTGGTAACACAAGTCAACTCAACATAGGAACCTCAAAAATCGTTAAAACATCGATCCGGGGTCATTTACACAAAATATTGACCGTAGTAAATTGAAGTTGTTTTTAAAGCCAAAAATCATATTTTCTTCAAATTTTTACGTAAAAACTTTTTGGAAAAAGGAATGAACTACTCACGTAAATCAAGAAATATCAAATAAAGCTAATAGAGGTCTCGAAGCATAGAAATAAGGGCTTGTACTCAAAATGACTTATCGAGTCGTAACATTCTCTACCTCTAAAAGAAACACTCGTCCTTGAACAGACATAGAAAAGTACCTGGACTGGTGAAAACTTGTGGGTATCTACTCCGCATATCGGACTCGAACTCCCACATAGCTGCCTCGACTGACTGGCCTATCCATTGCACTTTCACATATGGAACACTCCTAGATCTCAACTTTCAAACCTGTCGAGCTAGAATAGCCACCGACTCCTCCTCATAGGCTAAATTCTCCTGAAGTCCAAAACATGCGAGTTGTCCTCATGGTACTTCCAAAGCATGGAAACATGGAATACTAGATGTACTCCTGATAGGCTAGGAGACAATGCAAGCCTGTAGGAAACCTCCCCAACCCTCTCTAAGATCTCGAATGGACCAATAAACCTCGAGCTAAACTTTCCCTTCTTCCCAAACGCATCACGCCCTTCGACGACACTCAGAGAAGAACCTTCTCACCTACCATATAAGCTACATCCTGAACCTTCTGATCAACATAACTCTTTTGCCTGGATTGTGCGATACGAAGCCAATCCTGAATCAACTTAACCTTCTCTATAGCATCACAGAACAAATCAGTGACCAACAACCTAGCCTCTCTAGGTTTAAACCAACCAATCAGCGAGCGGTATCGCCTCCTATATAAGGCCTCATACGGCGCCATCTGAATACTCGACTGGTAACTGTTATTGTAGGCGAACTCTGCAAGAGCTAAGAACTTGTCCCATGAACCTCCGAAATCCATTACACAAGCACGTAACATGTCCCCCAAGATCTGAATGGTGCGCTCGGACTGACCTTCTGACTAAGGATGAAACACTATGCTCTGCCCAACTCGCGTGCCCAACTCATGCTACATGGCTCTCCAAAAATGCGATGTGAACTGCGTGCCTCAGTAAAAAAATGATGGAAATGGGCATGCAATGCAGGCAAATAATCTCCAGAATGTAAACCTAAGCCAACTACTATGAAGAATAGGAAGTCGCCACCGGAATGAAGTGCACAGACTTAATCAACCATTCCACAATAACCCATACTACATCATATTTCTTCAAGGTCCGTGGCAAGCCCACCACAAAATACATAGTGATGCTTTCCCACTTCCACTCTAGTATCTCTAATATCTGGGTTAAACCACTCGATTTCTGATGTTCTTACTTCGCTTGTTGACAATTCAAGCACCAAGATACATTAACAACGATGTCTTTCTTCATTCTCCGCTACCAATAGTGCTGTTTCCAGTCATGGTACATCTTTGTGACACCTGGGTGAATAGAATAATGTGAACTGTGAGCCTCATCAAGGATCAACTCTCTCAATCCATCAACATTTGGAACACAAATCCGGCTTGAAGCCGCATAACACTATTATCTCCAATCACAACCTCCTTAGCACCACCTCGCTGCACCGTATCCTTTAACACCAACAAGTGAGGATCATCAAACTGGCAAGCCTTGATACGCTCCAACAACGAAGTCTTTGCCACAACACAAGCAAGAACTCGGTTGGGCTCTGAAAAATCCAATCTCTCAAACAGGTTGGCCAAAACCTGAACATCCATGGTTAATGGCCTCTCACCTACCGGTAAATATACCAAACTGCCCATGCTCTCCGCCTTCCTACTCAATGCATCAGCCACTACATTGGCCTTCCCCAGATGATATAATATGGTGATATCATAGTCTTTCAGCAACTCTAGAAATTTTCGCTATCGCAAATAAAGGTCTTTCTGCTTAAACAGGTGCAAGAGACTCCTATGGTCGGTATAGACCTCACAATGAACGGCGTACAGATTGTGCCTCCAAAATTTCAGCACGTGAACAATGGCTGCCAACTCTAAGTCATGAACAGTATAAGTCTTCTCATGAACATTCAACTACTGACACACGTAGGCCATCACCCTACCATCCTACATTAATACCGTGCAAAGACCAATACATGATGTATCACAATACGCGGTGTAATATCCCAAATCTGTAGGCAACACCAATACTGGGTTGTAGTCAAAGAAATCTTGAGCTTTTGAAATCTCAACTCATAATTGTCGGACTATTTGAAAAGAGCACTCTTTTGGGTCAACTTGTTCATGAGGCTGAGATAGATGAAAACCCCTCTACGAACCGGCGATAATAACCCGTCAAACCAAAGAAGCTCCAAATCTCTGTAGCTGAAGTGGGTCTAGGCCATTTATGAACTGTCTCAATCTTCTTAGGATCCACCTTAATGCCCTCAGAAGATACAACATGGCCCTAAAAGACAACCGAGTCTAACTAGAACTCATACTTTGAAAACTTGGCATATAGCTGACTATCCTTCAGAGTCTGAAGTACCATCCAAAGATGCTGCTCATGCTCCTCTCGACTGTGGGAGTTGACCAAAATATCATCAATGAAGATGTTCACAAAAGAATCTAGATAGGGCTTGAACATCCGGTTCATCAAATCCATAAATGCTGCTGGTGCATTTTTCAAGACAAATCACATCACTAAAAACTTGTAGTGACCATATCGAGCCCAAAAAGCTATCTTAGGGACATCTTATGCCCTAATCTTCAACTGATGGTAGCCATATTTCAAATCAATCTTGGAAAACACCTCGGCACCTTAAAGATGATCAAATAAGTCATCAATCCTCGACAACAGATACTTGTTTACTTTGTTCAACTGCCAATAGTCTATACACATCCTTTGCATTCCATCCTTCTTCTTCACAAACAACACTGGTGCACCCCAAGGCGAGGCACTCGGTCTAATGAATCCCTTATCAAGCAAATCTTATAACTGCTTTTTCAATTCCTTCAACTCAACTGGGTCCACACTGTATGGGGTAGTAGAAATGGGCTGAGTGTCCGGAACCAAGTCAATGCAAAAAATCGATATCTCTATTGGGTGGCATCCCCGACAAATATGTAGGAAAAACCTAAGGGAAATCGCACACAACTAGTACTGCATTCATGGAAGGAACCTCCGTACTAGGATCATAGATATAGGCCAAATATGCTAGACACCCCTTCTCGACCATACACCGAGACTTTATATAAGAAATAACCCTGCTAGTAGAATAGCTAAGCGTCCCCATCCACTCTAATCGGGACAACCCCAGCATGGTTAAGGTCATCGTCTTGGCGTGGCAGTACAAAATAGCGTGATAATGTGACATCCAATCCATGCCCAAGATAACATCAGAGTCCACTATATCCAATAGTAGAATATTTACCCCAGTCTCACAGCTTGCAATAGAAATCACACATGAGCGATAAACACGATCTACCACAATAGTATCTCTTAAAAGTGTGGACACATAGACAGGAGCACTCAAAGAATCACGAGGCATAACCAAATATGAAGCAAAATAGGATGGCATATATGAATAAGTAGAGCCCGGATCAAATAAACTCAGGCATCTCTATGGCAAACCGGAACAATACTTGTGATGACGGCGTCAGATGTCTCTGCCTCAAGTCTAGATAGAAATGCACAAAAATGGGGCTGGGCCCCACCACTCTAACCTCCGCCTCTCGGACGGCCTCTAACTGTCTGACCTCCACCTCTAACGACCTGACCACCACCGCTAGCTGCCTGACCCCCGCCTCTAGTTGGTTGAGAGGGTGGTGGAGCAACTGGTGCCGGAACCATAGCACGAGAACCCTGCGGTGGTCTACTGCTCATCAATCTAGGACGATACATTCTGATATGACCCGTACCTCCACACTCAAAGAACTCTCTCGGTTGTTATGGCTGCTGAAGCTGAGGCTGACCCTAACGGCAAAGATAACCATTGTAGTAACTCTGTAACAGTGGTGCACTGATACGAGCTGAAGGTATACCGAATGCTGGCTACTCAAGATGAGACCCATAAGAACCAAGACTGCTCAAAGCACCGTGGGCTACCTAAAGAGTTGACTAAATCGGCATACGAAGATGGCCTCTACTAAATGAACCTCTACCTCCATATAAGGCACCACTAGAACCACCAAAATGATGAGGCCCCTTGTCAAATACTGTCTTTCTACCCTAACCATGAATCATCTCGATTCGTCTAGCAATCTCTACATCCCTCTGTAAAGGAGTATCATCCCCAGTTTTCTTGGCCATCTGTAGCCCGATACCAAAAGTAAGACCCTTAATGAATCTCCTCTCTCTATTAGTAGGAATCAAGATAGCTGCATGGCGGGCTAGGTCCAGCAATCTGGTCTCATACTAGGTAACAGTCATGCTACCCTGCTGAAGACGCCCAACTGCCTGTGATACTCCTCCCTCATAGTCAAAGGAATGAGCTTCTCCAGAAATAACTACAAAAACAGATCCCAAGTGAGTGGCGGTGAACCTGTTGGTCTAGTCTCCTCATAATCCTGCGAGCACCTCTTGGCATATTTGGTCATCTAGAACACTGCAAAGTCAACTCAATTGGACTCCACAGTACCCATTTTGCCCAACATTTTGGGGCAACAATCCAAATAATCTTGTGGGTCCTCAGAAGGTGTATCACCAAAACTGAATAGTAAAGAGCTTTGTGAATTTATCCAACCTCATCAATCCCTCAGAAGACATTGTAGACCTCTCTTCAGTTGTGTAGTAATAACGGGTTGAACTACTCCAACTGCGGGAATCACCGGAGTCTGGTACAGGGGAGACATCAGCTCCAAAGAGTGAGTGACGGGAGTCTGTGCTCCTCCCCAAGCCTGAGAGATGGCTGGTGCCACAGGAAATACTCTAGCAAGAGCCACATTCTCCATAAGGCCCACCAAATAGACTAGAGTATCCTGAAGTACGAGAGTAGCAATAAATCCTCCTGGGACCAGAGCCGGTCCGACTGGTGCGGTCTGAACCAAAATCTCCTCCTCATGCTCATTCTGAGGCTCTGCATTGGATGCTGCTGCACGTGCTCTAGGATGAGCTCTGCCTCTTCCTCAGCCCCTACCTCGTCCCCAGCCCCTACTCCTGGTAGTGGCTGCAACACGGGGCTCTGGCTCCTACCCGATAATAGATATTGTGCATTTTCTCACCATCTGCAAGGGAACAAGAATATAATGGTTCAAACTTCAGTAATAGATTTCACATGATAGTTAAAGAAAGAAGTGATTTTTTCCCTAAATCTCTATAGCCTCTAGAAGATAAGTATTAACGTCTCTATACCGATCCTCCAGACTCTACTAAGCTGCCTCATGACTCATGAGACCTAGGCAACCTAGTGCTCTGATACCAACTTGTCACGACCCGAAATCCCATGCTCTGGACCATGATGGCGCTTAACATTTTACTTACAAGGCAAGCCAATGTTAGCTAACATACTTAACTAGTTTTAACAGTTTAAATCAAAACATTAATAATAATAAGCTATAATAGTTTTAAATAGATTTTTAAAAATACCATACGAGGTAATCTGAACATATCCCAGAAATCTGGAGTCACGAATACATGAGCATCCAGAGTACTACATATAAAGTGTGAACAAAATACAACTATTTAAAGCTAAATAAATAGTAAAGACATAATAGAAGGGGACATCAGGGACTGCGAACGCCAGCAACTCTACCTCAAGTCTCATGCCCATAGCGGGTCCGGACAAGACCTCCTCTACACATCGCTGGACCAACTCTGGTATCTGTACAATGATTGCAGAAGTGTAGTATGAGTACAACTGACTCTATGTACTCTGTAAGTGCCGAGCCTAACCTCGACGAAAAAGTGACGAGGCTATGACAAGACACTCACAATAAACCTGCATGAAACAATAATAACAGGAACAAGAATAGAAATAGAACATTAAAGTCAAATAACCTAACCAGTAAGTCAACTACCAAAAAGGGGCCCCACAACAACAGAATCTGAAATCTCATATCACAACACTCAGAACTATCTATACAGCCACAAACAACTTATAACACATCAAATCCGTTGTGGCGCGCAACCCGAACCCACTATATCATCATTTCATATCACATTCCATCCTTATTCCTTCGTATAATCTCATATAATTTCCACACTATTGTGGCGTGCTTCCCTATCCCCAACAATTTTATAGAATTAACATAAATAACCCAACAACAATATTTATAAAATATCAAAACAAAAAAGGATGAAGCGCACTGAACACTTAAGAATTGCCAATATGACAGAAAATATCAAACACCTCGAAATCTCAAACTTTTCCGATTTTGTCAAGACAAGAATAGATTCACGGATCACATAAGCGAAACAACATAATGGAGTTCATCAAGTAATATAAGGACAATAAAAGCAGGTAAAACAAGTGACAATTTATATATACAATTAAGACAAGTTGGAACATATAGTAGGTAAGTAGATTATTGAGTGGGAGATGAGGAAAATCAAACTAATAACAATTAAGTAATGATTTAACAAGCAGAGCACATATGTCAAGTAGGAATAGGCAACAATTAAATCATATAAAAACATATAACGTGGAATAGCTAAGACATGGAAATAAATAACCCAATCTCGCATGCTAGATCCCCCGACAGTGCATATACACTCATCACCTTGCATATACGTTGTTTCCCCACATAATTCACATAGTAAATAGTTCAACAAGTCCTAATTCCATAAAGTCAAGGTTAGACACAACACTTACCTCACTCCGCAACCAAATCAACGCTCAACCACGACCGTTCCTTTAGAATTATCTTTCAAACCAATCAAATCTAGCCAAATATAGTTCAAATAATTCAAAATAAGCTTTAGAAACTATCCATGAGTGAAAAGGATTTAATCTTTAATGAATTTGGAAAAAGTAATAAAAGTCAACCCAATCCCGCTTAGTCAAAACCCATGATTCGGACCAAAACCCGATTACCCATTAACCCCCAAGTCCGGTTATGTATTATTTTTTGAAATCCGACCTCAATTTGAGGTTTAAATCTCAATTTTAAAAAATCCCCAATTTCTACCCAAATCACTAATTTCTACCATGGGAATCCTATATTTGATGTTGAAAACACATGAAAAGTATAGGGTAATTGAAAGGAAATGGATTAAAGTTTCTTACCAATGAATTTGGGAAGAAGAATCTCTTGAAAAATCGCCTCTAGAGTGTTTTGGGATGAGAAATGGTGTAAAATGAGCTACAACCCATTGTCACGATCCCAAATTCCCTCATTAGGATATTTTGATGGCACCTATTCTCAAAGACTTGGTAAACCTAACACATACTAAGATATTAACAGATTTAAATCAATCAATTATTAAACATGAACCAGAAATTTTTATACACAGCCAAACACCATTGATAGATATAGAATATCCCAAAACCAGTAGTACAAGTCATAAGCTCTACTGAGTTCACTAGAAAATCTCTAAATACAAATTGTTCCAGAATAGAAATAAACAGCGGGAAAACAAGACAACAGAAGGTGACTCCGAGGCCTGCGAACGGGATGGAAGGTATATCTTGAAGTCTCCCC
Source organism: Nicotiana tomentosiformis (assembly GCF_000390325.3). Taxonomy (NCBI): domain Eukaryota; kingdom Viridiplantae; phylum Streptophyta; class Magnoliopsida; order Solanales; family Solanaceae; genus Nicotiana; species Nicotiana tomentosiformis. The sequence continues at coordinate 15,042,947 of NC_090814.1, read as the reverse complement.
AGCAGCTCACAATCCACTAACTAACGACTGGCACGCTCCAAAGTACCTGGATCTGCACAAAAATGTGCAATAAATGTAGCATGAGTACACCACAGTAGTATCTAGTAAGTATCAAGCCTAACCACGGTAAAGTAGTGACGAGGTCAGGTAAAGACACCTACTAGACATAGACACCTGTGCAATATATTGATATAATCTAATAATGGAAAAATAAAGGCAGTTAAAGAGTTATCAACACAAGGCTAACAACGGTAATAAAGCAACAAATAAAGACAAGAGAGTACATATGATAGAGACAACATGTAACCAAGTACAGTCAAAATACAAATGTAAGGGAATAAGGAAAACAAGAACAACCGATCAACTCATCAAGCTTTTCAACATAAAATGTACAATAAGAATCATACCGAAGTACCACTTTCTCACAAATCCCAACTCACGAATCATAATCACAGGGCATCTCGTGCCCACTTTATGAATTATAACTGCATGGACAATCTATGTGATGCACGGACAACTCATGTGCTAATACCATCAACAGTAACCTCATACCCGCACGGACAACTCATGTGCTAACAATGACAGTATCTCATATCCGCACGGACAATTCACGTGCCAATAATAAAAATATCTCATATCTGTAGGGACAACTGACGTGACAACAGTCTAGTCCTCACACAGAAGGCAGATATACAAGAATACACGTACATGATTAATGGACTACAGGAATTATGCTCCTGGACTGATATAGGTGATATATTACGGTGTATATTTGTGCAAGGGTACTATCACAACTCGAGTAAACAAGTAAGATAAAAGACACCGAATAGTAAATTGGAAACTACACAAAAAACCCGACATAGCCCATCTTGTCTCGCCGTATGCGCAACTGTAAAGTAAATGCTCGCCTTGTCTCGCTACATGCGCATCAATAATTATCCCACCTTGTCTCACCACATGTGCAAACCCAATGTATATAGCCCGTTGTTTCACGTCGCATGTGCAAATATCAACAATAACAAAAGCACGGACAACTCATGTGAAAATACCCCGACAATCATTTCAATAATCCCACATGTGTAAAAAATATTAAAACACAATATAACAACTTGCATCACATGTGCCTATATGCCACAACATTTCCATAACAACAATTCCAATGCCAAAACCACATATAGCCTACGACTCAACAACTCTAAGTACAACAACAACAACAATAACACGAGAGTACGACTAGTATATCAACATAACAATTACAACAATACAATATAATGAGAGAATAAGCTCAACAATGAAAGACATAACAAGTAATGATGACTTCAAATAAGAATAACTCAACTATGGGAGAGATAACATGTAGCAACGACTTCAAATAAGAATAGCTCAACAATGGAAGAGATAACATGTAACAATGACTTCGAATTAGAATAAATCATTTATGGAAGAGATAACATGATAATGAAAGAGGCAACAATTTCAAGTAAAGCATATAAGAGTAAATTTGGCAATAAAAGATAGAACATGGACTAACAACTTTAATAAGAGCATGTGAGAGTAAATTCAACAATGAAGGATATAACACATTATGACAAGTTCAATTAAGTGCATGGAAGGAGTCTAGAAGTCTACACCGGTCAAAAATGCCATATATAGCCCATGTACACACTCATCACCTCGTGTACACGTCTTCCAAAATATACAAATAACACAATCAAACCAATCCCTATGGGGTAATTTTCCCCACACAAAGTTAGGCAAGATACTTACCTCACTAGGCCAAATCAACATTCAACATTAGATTTTACTTTACAATTAAACTCCTCTCGGCTCAAATCTAACCAAAATTGACTTGATAATATTAAATAATGTGAGAGAAACCAATTCCAACAACTAAAGCTATGATCTTTATACAATTCTCAAAAAAGTCAACAAAAGTCAATCCCGAGCTAGCCTGGTCAAAACCTGGGTCCAAGAGTAGATTCCAACTATCCATAACCCCACGAGTCCATATATGTGTTTCGTTTTCCAATCTGAGTCCATATCGACTCTTAAAACCCAAATATTTATTTTTCAAAACTTAGAAAAAAAAAAACCATCATAGCCCTGCTATCATCGCAAATGCAACAACACGTTCGCAAATGCGAACATAGGACACTTTGCAAAAGTGATCATGGTGATCGCAAATGTGATCAAGTCTAGCCCAAACTCCCATAGCAAAAGCGAACTATTTGTTCGCAAATGCGAACCTGACACACTCCAGTCAACTTCGTAGATGCAATCCAATCCTTGCAAATGAGAACCATATCTCGCAAATGCAAGACCTGAAAAACCTATGCAAAACCAGCAGAACTTAAACTCTATCAAACACTCCGAAACTCATCCAAAACTCACCCGAGCACTCGGGGCTCCAAATTAAACATCAATATAAGTCTAAAAATATCATATGAACTCGATCGCGCGATAAAAATATCAAAATAACATCCAAAAATATGAATCGGACCTCCATAACACATGTACTTAACATTGAAACTTAAGAACTTCTAAAAATACAATCACACGTTCGATTCCTATCAAATCAACTCGGAATGAAGCCAAACTTTGCAGACAAGCTCCAAATAGAATAATGGACCTATTCCAAGTCCCTAAACAAAAATCCAAACCTGATAGCTATTAAGTCAAACCATAGTCAAGCTTAAGGAATTTCTAAATGTGATGACCTGACCGGTCATTTTACATAATTTCACCTTGTGTCCCATTTATTTTTATGGTTTTATGACTTGTGAAGTTGTCTATTTTTGTTTTGGGAGGATTTCAGGTTATTTTGGACCCTTTGGTTCTTGGCTTAGAAGCCTAAGTTAGAAATGTTGACCAAACTTTGGATTTTGTGAAAATGACCCCGAAACGGTATTTTTCTGGTTCTGTTAGGTCCAGATGATGATTTTGGACTTGGATGTATGCCTGAATTTTTATTTGGATATTTCTAGAAGGTTTTGGCTATAATTAGAGAAATTTGGCAATTTGAAGGTTTTGGAATATTCACAAGTTTGATCGGGAGTTGAATTTTATGATATCAGATTCGGATTATTGTTCCAAGAGTTGGAATAGGTTTGTTATGTTATTTGGAACTTGTGCGCAAAATTTGAGGTCATTCCGAGTTGATTTGGTATGGTTCGGCACGAGTTTTGGAAGTTGAAAATTCAAAAGTTCATTAAGTTTGATTTAAGGTGCGATTCATGGTTTTGATATTGTTATAGGTAATTTGACGCCTAGAGTAGGTTCGTGTTACATTTTGTTACTTGTTGGTTTATTTGGACAGGGTCCAGAGGGGCTCGGGTGAGTTGGGGGTGGTTTCGGACCATTTCGGAGTTGTATGTAGGAGTTGTATGTACTGCTGGTGTTCTACTGATTTCTGGTGTTTCAATTCTTCTTCGCGATTGCGGAGATAAGGACACGATCATGTAGTCTATTATGGGACCTGGGTATTTTCTTCATCGCATTTGCGACTGGGTAATCGTGTTCGCATAGCTTTGTAAGGCTTGAGAATCGTGTCGGCGTCAGTGTAATCGTGTTCACATAGGGTTGAGCTGGTAGCTGGGAGCTGGAGGATTATATCTTCGGGTTCGCAATGTTCTAGGCTGCATTCACGTAGTTTTAGCTAAGAAATCGTGTGGTATATGTCGCGAACGCGTAGAGTAATTTTGGAGCTGTGGCTTTTGTACTTCGCGATCGCGGAGTGTATCCCTGGAGCAGACCTATAAGTACTCTATTTCGGACCCTCGAGTAATTTTATCACATTTTGAGTTGGGGAGCTCGGATTTGGGCGATTTTGGAGAGGATTTTCACCACATGGATTTGGTTAAGTACTGTTTATATTGATTATATTTCATGATTCTATCTTCGATTTTGGCATTTGATTGATGATTTCAAAAGAGAAATTGGGGATTTTGTCTGAACTTTCATAATGTGAATAATTGAGTTTTGAACATCGATTTAGAGTCGGATTTGAGTTAAATTAGTATGGTTGGACTCGTAATTGATTGGGTTGTCAGAATTTGTGAGTGTTGTGGGGTTTCGAGGTGCGGGCCCGAGTTTGACTTTTTAGTTTACTTTGAGTAATTCATTAAAGATTTGATCTTTATCATTTGGGTTTGTTTCCTATAGTATTAATTGATGTTTTAGCTAATTCTGGCTAGTTTCGAGCCGTTTAGAGGTTAATTTGCACGGGATGGCATTTCCTGAGTATCGGTTGGCTTGCTCGGTATTTGATTTGGCTTGCTTGAGGTAAGTAACATATCTAAACTTGGATTTGGAGGTAAGTATCCCTGAGAACTATGTTATATGAGATGTATTGGGGTGATGCACATTCAAGGTGACGGGCGTGTGGCGTGCACCGACGTAATCATGATTAAAGTTGACTTTTAGACTATTATCAAACTTGTTTTGCTGTTATATCATGTTATATCCATGATCTCGCTACTTGTTTGATTGTCTGAGCTATGATTAATGTTAGAAGTCATGTTTAGGCTATGTGATTATTTGGTTGCGACCCATTGAGACTATTTCTGTTGTTTTGGGATATTTGATTTAACTGTAATTACACACTCAGTCATAATTCTTCATTTGCATATCATATCTCACTCTCTATTCAATATTTGTTGTTACATCACACGTTGTTGTTGTTTTCCATCCGTAGTACCGTTTGGGCTGAGTGATATGAGATTGTGAGCCCGTGAGACTTGAGAGGTTGATAACTGAGGTGGGCCTCAAAGTCATGTTGAGAGTGATTATGTGGATCGGGCTGCACACCAGATGTCACGACCCTAATTTCCCACCTTAGGATGCCGTGATGTCACATAATCTCTAAGACTAGGTAAGCCTAACTTCATTGATAGCTTAACGGAAATAACAAAACTGAGATAATAAAATAAACTGATACAACTCACAAATACTCCAAAGTGTAACATCAACAACATAATCCCCAAAATCGGTGGAATTGAGTCATAAGCTCTATAGAATGCTCTAAAATCTCTAATACAACACTGTCTGATAATAGGATAAACAGTAATGAGAAGATAATGAAAAAATGGCACTTTATAGCCATTATAAAAATAATAGCCAAAACAATGTATAACATTTATATATTTTTTGTATGTATATACATTTTGTATGTTATATACAAAAAATATACAAATTTTATACACTTTTTCGGCTATCACATGTAAATAGTTTCTGGCGTGGGCTAAAAGTGATAATATCCCGAAGGTAATAGAAGGTGAGTCTGAGGCATGCGAGCGTCGAGCATGTATACCTTGAAGTCTCCGAAAATAACTATACGATCACTGGCGTCCAGCACAAGCAGATGTACCTGGATCTACACAAAAATGTGTAGACACGTAGCATGAGTACACCACAACAGTATCCAGTAAGCATCAAGCCTAGCCTCTGTAGAGTAGTGACGAAACCAGGTCAAGACACCTACTAGGACTATAAAACTGAACAGAGTATAGTATAGTCAATTAATGGAAGATGAGGAAATGAATGACAATAAAGCAGTTCAATAATGTAAGTTAACAATGGAATTTAAAGTAGTAAAGGCAGCAAGGAGTGAACACATGATAAGAACAAAAAGAAATCAATACGGACAAATACAAGTAAGGCAAATAAAGAGATAATAAAACTGTTCAACCAACAAGCCTCTTTAACATAGAATGCACAACAAGAATCACAACTGAGATACCACGCCTCGTATCCACATTTCACTATTTAAAATCATGACCTTTCCTATACCGCTGTGTGAGCCTTATATTTAGTTATTTTTAAAAAATTTCCCGAAATAGCTACACGCACTTTAGCCCCCTTATGTCGCCGCGTGGCTTCAAGTAATTCCCTTACTAGCAACACACACACATAAATCCCACCTTATGCCTCCGCATGCACATTAACCTGTATCCTTATATCACCGCATGCACAATAATATCATAACCCAATAACAACTCGCTCCACAAGTTCCTATATGCCATAACTTGCCAAAATCAACAATACCAAAGTTACCACAACATATAGCCAGCGGCTCAACAACAATGTGAACAAATACCTCAATAATAACAAAATGAATGAGAATTACTTAACAAGGAAAGATATCTCAATAATTAACAACTTCAACCTCAATGTGATAATAGCTTTCATAACTCAAAATGAAGATATTCCCATGAAAAGACAACATCCAATATAATTGTATAACATAAAACTAACAACGAAAAAGATAGTACGAAATAGCAACTATGCCTAAATGCATGAGAATAATTCAACACAAAGAGACATCATGGAATAATAACTTCAAATGAGAATAAATCCACAATTAAAAAGGGCACATGATAGAGAGATAACAACATCAATTAAGGCATATAAAAGCATGTTTGACAATAAAAGATAGAGCATGTGATAACAACATCAAGTAAAGCATGTAAGAGCAATTTAACAACGGAAGATATAACATGATATTACTATTTCTAATTAAATGCATGAAAGAGCCTAAAAGTCTAATCCCATGTAGACACTCATCACCTCGTGTGCACGTATTTCACATAATTCAAATAACATAAATCAACCCAAGCCCTAAGGGGGTATTTCCCCCCACAAAGTTAGACAAGATACTTACCTCAAACAAGCTAAATCAATCCCCTAATAAGCCTTTCCCGCATAAATCCAATTTCGGACGGCGCGAATCTAACCAAAATAACTTAATAACAATAATAAAAGACATAAGAAGCAATTCCGGATAATAAAGTTTCAATCATTAATGAAAATCAAAAAGTCAACCCCGAGCTCGCACCTCGGAACCCGACCAAACTCATAAATTCCAAAAACCCATTCCTATACGAGTCCAACGAGACCAAAATTATGGTTAAGGAATTGTTTTACAAATATCCCCAATTTCTCCAACTCAAATCACTAATTAAATGATAAAACAAATGATAAAATTCTGATTAATGAACTTGACTATTCAAAAACACTTATCCCGATCCAAACCTTGAAGATCTCCTCCAAAATTGCCCAAAATCGAGCCCTCCAACTCAAAATGTGGAAAATGAAATAAAACCTCGATCTAGCCCTTTTTATGCCAAGGCATTTCGCACATACGGGACAACAACCGCTTCTGTGGCTCCGCATGTGCGGAAAACCATCGCAGATATGGCCCCTCAATAACTCTAGGAATTCCGCTTCTGTGGAACATTAAGCACATATGCCCATCCGCTTCTGCGGAGAATGACCGCACCTACGGTCTCATATCCACTTTTGTGGTTGCGCACCTACACACAATTGTCCACATCTGCGGACCCAGCTCACCCAGCCCCATCTCGCATCTGCAGCCATACCCTCGCAAGTGCAATTGCACAAGAACTCAGCAGGCATCTAAAAATCCCCCAAATCTCCAAATGAATCCAATTCAACCCGAATCACACTGGGGCCTCCGGGACCCCATCTGAACATACGATCAAGTCCCAAAGCATAATATGAACCTACTCGAGGCCTTAAATCATATCAAACAACATCATATCTACTAATCACACCCCAATTCAAACCTATTAAACTAATGAACATTCGACTTCTAAAACCAATGTCGAATCATGTCGAACTAACTCCGAATGAGCTCAAATTTCGCATGCAAGTCCCAAATGACACAACGGCAATATACCAACTCCCGGAATCACAATTCGTGCTCGATATCAATCAAGTCAACCCTCGGTAAAACCTATCAACCTTCCAAACTTTTAACTTTCCAACATTCGCCAAAAAGCACCAAATCAACCTACGGACCTCCAAATCAACATCCGGACATACGCCTAAGTCCAAAATCACCAGACGAAGCTATTGGAACCATCAAAACTCTATTCTGGAGTCGTCTATACATAGTCAAAATCCGGTCAACTCTTCCAATTTAAAGTTTTAATGTTGGGACTAAGTGTCCCAATTCACTCCGAAACTTATCCGAAACCAAACCAACTGCCCTGGTAAGTTATATAACCACAATTGAACATAGAGGATGTACTAAATAGGGGAACGAGGCTAAAATACTCAAAATGACCGATCAGGTCATTATATTCTCCTCGTCTTAAAACAAACATTCCTCCTCATACGAGGTTAGAGATAAACCTGAAGTGATGAAAAAGGTGAGGGTAACGGATACGCATATCATACTCGGTCTCCCAATTCTTCTCCTCGACTGGTTGACCCCTCCACTGAACCTTCACTGAAGCAATATTCTTTGATCTCAACTTCTGGACCTGCTTGTCCAATATTTACTCTGACTCCTCAACATAAGTCAAATCATTGTCCAATTGGACTAAGATGAAATCTAATATATGGGACGCATCACCGTAATAATTTCGGAGCATGGATACATGGAACACCGGGTGAATTGTTGATAAGCTGGGTGGTAATGCAAGTTTGTAGGCCACCTCCCCCACTCTCTCAAGGATCTCAAAATGACCTATACCTAGGGCTTAACTTTCCCTTCTTCTCAAACCTCAGCGCGTGAAAACCGAAGCAAAACCCTCTCTCCCACCATAAATGCTACATCACAAACCTTCCGATCAACATAATTCTTCTGCCTACACTATGTGTGTTGTACGGAGACGATCCTGAATCAACTTGACTTTCTCCAAGGCATACCAAACCAAATCAGTGCCCAACAACCTAGCCTCTCTTGACTCAAAATAACCAACTGGAGAACGGCATCGCCTCCCATATAGGTCCTTATAAGGAGCCATCTGAATGCTCGATTGGTAACTATTGTTATAGGCAAACTCTGCAAGCGGTAAGAACTGATCCCAAGAACCCCCAAAATATATAAGACAAGCACATAACATATCTTCTAAGATCTGAATGGTGCGCTCAGATATCCCGTCCGTCTGGGGGTGAAATGTTGTACGCAACTCAACCCGTGTGCTTAACTCACGATGTACGGCCCTCCAAAAGTGTGATGTAAACTATGTGTATCGATTAGAGATAATGGACACCGACACACCATGGAGACGACCAATCTCACAGATATAGATCTGAGTCAGCTGATCTGAGGAGTAGGTAGTCATAACCGGAATGAAGTGTACAAACTTGGTCAGTCTTTCTACAATAACCCTTATTGCGTCAAATTTCTTTGAAGTCCATGGGATCCCAACAATGAAATCCATGATAACACACTCCCATTTCAACACGGGAATATCAAGTCTATGAAGCAAACCGCCCGACCTCTAATGCTTTTACTTTACTTGCTGACAATTAAAGCACTGAGCCACATACTCCACTATATCTTTCTTTATGATTCTCCACCAATAGTGCTGCCTCAAATCTTGATACATCTTCGCGACACCCGGATGAATGGAATACTGCAAATTGTGGGCCTCCTCAAGAATTAATTCATGCAACCCATCAATATTGTGCACAAAAATCCCACCCTGCATCCGTAACACCCTATCATCTCCAATAGAAACCTCTGTGGCATCATCGTGATGTACTGTGTCCTTAAAGGAAAGCAAATAGGGATCGTCATACTAACGCATTTTGATGAGCTCATACAAAGAAGACTGAGAAACCACGCAAGCTAGAACCCGGTTAGGCTGTGAAACATCCAACCTTACAAACCGATTGGCCAGCGCCTGGATATTCAATGCTAACAATCTCTCCCTAACTAGAATATATGAGGCTACCCATACTCTCCACCTTCCTACTCAAGGCATTAGTCACCATATTGGCCTTCCTGGGATGATACAGAATTGTGATATCATAGTCTTTTAACAACTCTAACCACCTTGGCAGCCTCAACTTCAGATCCTTTTGATTAAACAAGTGTTGTAGACTCCAATGATCTGTGAATACCTCACAAGACATGCCATAGATATAGTGCCTCCAAATTTTCAATGCGTGAACAATAGCAGCCAACTCAAGATCATGAACATGTAGTTCTTCTCATAGGGATTCAATAGGCGTGATGCATAAGCAATCACCCGACCTTCCTAAATCAAGACATACCCAATACCAATCTGTGAAGCATCATAATAAATCGTATATGAACCCAATGCTGAAGGCAAAACCAGAACTGGAGTTGTGGTCAAGGCAGTCTTGAGCTTCTGAAAGCTCTCCTCACACTCGTTGAACCACCTGATTGGAGCACCCTTCTGGGTCAATCTAGGCAAAGGTGCATCAATGGACGAGAAACCCTCTACAAAATGGCAATAATACCCGGCCAAACCAAGAAACCTTCGAATCTCAATAGTTAAAGACGGTCTGGGCCAACTCTGAATTGCTTCAATCTTCTTCGGATCTACTTTAACCCCCCTCCCCCCCACTCGACACCTTATGACCCAAAAATGCCACTGAATCAAGCCAAAATTCAGACTTTGAGAATTTTGCATATAACTTCTTCTCCCTCAATGTTTGGAGCACTATCCTTAAATGTTACTCATGATTCCCCCGACTCCGGGAATACACCAAGATGTTGTCAATGAATACAATGACAAAAGAGTCGAGATACTGTTCATTAGGTGCCTAAATATTGCTGGGGCATTGCTCAACCCAAATGACATCACTAGGAACTCATAGTGACCACACCGAGTCCTAAAAGCATTATTAAGGATATCTGAGTCTCGAATCTTCAGTTGATGATATCCTGACCTCAAATCAATTTTTGAGAACACTCTAGCACAATTAATCTAGTCAAATAAGCCATCAATGCGCGGTAATGGGTACTTGTTCTTGACTATAACTTTGTTTAACTGCATATAATCAATACATATCCGCATTAAGCCATCTTTCTTCTTCACGAACAAAACTGGAGCACCCCTCGGTGAGACACTTGACCAGATGAAACCCTTACTAAGAAACTCCTGAAGCTGCTCATTCAATTTCTTCAACTCCGTAGGTGCCATACGATAAGAATAGAAATGGGTTGAGTGCCCGACACCAGGTCAATACCATCAATGTCCCTATCGGATCGCATGCCCGGTAGGTATGCTAGATGTCTGGGAAAGCTCTCGTTACCGAAACTGACTTAACGGTAGGAGAATCAACACCGACGTCTCTCACAAAGGCTAAGTATACATCACACCTATTCTCAACATTCGTTGGGCCTTTAGAAAGCATAGAACCCTACTAGGAATATAATCTAATGCACCACTCCACTCCAATCGCGGCAATCCTGGCATAGCCAATGTCATGGTCTTAACATGATAGTCCAAAATAGCTTGATAGGGCGACAAACAGTCCATGACCAATATCACATCAAATTCTACCATATTGAGTAGCAATAGATCAACTCTGGTCTCATAACCACCAATAGCAACTAAACACGGTCTACAAGATGACACATGCATCCCTATGATAGACTAGAAAAAAACTTGTGATGATAGCATCTGAAGTAGTAGCCTTCGTCCTACCCGAAAAAGCATAGAAACAAGCCTGGCATTCGCCTCTAGGGTGACCTCTAGCTTCCTGGCCTCCACCCCTAGTTGGCCTACCCTCCTCGTAATCCTACCACCACTGATACGATGTTCCTGACAGATGAAATATAGTAAAAGCAACCCCGCTAACCTCCACAATACCCATCGTGTGGAGAATATAGTGGAACTTCTCTAAAAAAAACCCTGTGCATCCTCAGTAATTGTGCCATTGAAAGTAGGAAGATCATACTTCTTGAACCTCTTAAGTCTCATCTACTCCTCCTCAGATGCCACCGGTCTGACCTCAGGCTAAATCGGAATAACTGGTTGTGCTGGCATGACACTAGGAACCTAATCAATGTGGACCCACTGCTTTGGAGTACGGGCCGTATGAGTTTGAGCTCATTCCCCAGCCTGAGATGTAGCTGGTGCAAGGGGAATCAATCCTGCCTGAGCTAGAGTGTTGAACCTGCTCAAGAACGTTACTAGGGTCTTCTAAAGTTTAGGGGCAAAGGGGCAACAACAGACCTTGGGTGCCTGTCCCCCAACCGGAGCTGGTATCTCCCCAGTCGCTACTCGGGTAGGTGCTCCGGCTGCAGCACGTGCCCCTCTTCAACCCCTGCCCCGGCCCTATCCTTGTGCCGCTCTAGTTGGGGGCACGATTGTTTGATTATCGGATGCAGCAGTGCATGTCCTGACCATCTGTGACAGAATAAAAAAACAAAAACTCAGATTTCGAAATCAGCAAGTTCGCACGATAAAGATTCAAAGAAGCAGAATTTCCTAACGGTTCCGTAACCTCTCAAAGATAAGTACATACATCCATACCGATCCACAAGACTCTACTAAACTCTTTTAAGATTTATAACACCTGTGAACCTAGAGCTCTTTTACAAACTTGACACGAGCCCAAATTCCCATTTAATATGTCATGATGGCACCTAGTCTCTAAGACTAGGTAAGCCTAACAATCATTGATAGCTTAACGGAAATAACAAAATTGAGACAATAAAATAAACCGATACAGCTCATAAATACTCCAAAGTGGAACACCAACAACATAATCCCCAAAACCGGTGGAACTGGGTAATAAGCATTATAAAATGCTTTAAAATCTCTAATACAACACTGTCTGATAATAGGATAAACAATAATGAGAAGATAATAGAAGGGGACTCTGAGGACCTGCGAGCATCGAGCAGGTATACCTTGAAGTCCTTGAAAATAGCTATACGATCTTTGGCGTCCGACATGAGTAGATGTACCTAGATCTAAAAACAATATGTAGAAGCATAGCATGAGTAAACCATAACCATACCAAGTAAGTATCAAGCCTAATTAGGTTCACTATTGACGAGGTTAGGACTACAAAACTAAACAGAGTATAGTATAGTTAAATAATGGAGGACAAGGAAATAGATGACAATAAAGCAGTTCAATAATGTAAGTTAACAATGGAATTTAAAGCAATAAAGGTAGCAAGGAGTGAACACATGATAAGAATAACAAGAAATCAATACGGACAAATACAAGTAAGGCAAATAAAAAGATAACAAAAGTGTTCAACCAACAAGCCTCTTTAACATAGAATGTACAACAGGAATCACAACCGAGTTAACACACCTCATATCCTCATTTCAAAATTTAAAATCACGACCTTTCCTTATACCGCCGCGTGACCCTTACATTTATATATTTTTGAAAACATTTTTCCCAAAATGGTTACATGCACTTTAGCTCCCTTATGTCGCCGCATGGCTTCAAGTAATTCCCTTAATAGCAACACACATATAAATCCCACCTTATGCTGCCACATGCAGATTAACCCCTATCCTTATACCGCCACATGCGCATCAATATCACAACACGATAACAACTTACACCACAAGTGCCCATATGCCACTACTTGCCAAAATCACAATACCAAAGTTACCACGACATATAGCCTACGGCCCAACCACAATGTGAACAAGAACCTCAATAATAACAAAATTAATGAGAATTACTCAAGTTCAGTAAATCAAAATGAAGATATTCCCACGAAAAGACAAGTTCCAGTTCAATTGTATAACATAAGCTTAATAATGAAAAAGATAGTATGAAATAGCAACTACGTCTAAATGCATGAGAATAATTCAACACGAAGAGACATCATGTAATAATAACTTCAAATCAGAATAACTCCACAATTAAAAAGGGCACATGACAATTAGAGAGTTAACAACATCAATTAAAGCATATGCAATAAAAGATAAAGCATGTGATAATAACATCAAGTAAAGCATGTAAGAGCAATTTAACAACGGAAGATATAACGTGATATTACTATTTCTAATTAAATGCATGAATAAGCCTAAGGGTCTAATTCGGTCAAAATACCACGCATAAGCCCATGTACACACTCGTCACCTCGTGTACACGTCTTTCACATAATTCAAATAACAAAAATCAACCCAAGCCCTAAGGGGTATTTCTCCCACACAAAGTAGACAAGATACATACCTCAAACAAGCAAAATCAATCCCCTAATAAGCCTTTCCCGCGTATATCCAACTCCGGACGGCTCTAATCTAACCAAAATAACTTAATAACATAAATACAAGCCACATGAAGCAATTTCGGATAATAAAGTTTCAATCTTTAATAAATATTAAAAAGTCAACTCCAAAATTCAACCCCGGGCCCGTACCTCGGAACCCGACCAAACTCACAAATTCCGAACACCCATTCCGATATGAGTCCAAACATACCAAAATTATCCAATTCCGACCTCAAATCGACCTTCAAATCTCAATATATGATTTAGGAAAGTTTTTACAAAACCCCCCCAAGTTTTGCAACTAAAATCACTAATTAAATGATAACAAAATGATGGAATCATAATTATTGAACAAAACCAAGTCAAAAATACTTACCCCAATACAAACCTTGAAGATCCCATCCAAAATCGCCCAAAATCGAGCTCTCTAACTCAAAATCTTGAAAGTGAAATAAACCCTCAATCTAGCCCTTTTTCTGCCCAGGCATTTCGCACTTGCATGCCAACAACCACTTATGCGGCTCTACATCTACAGAAAACCAACGCAGATGTGGCCCTTCACTGTCATAACCCAATTCCTTACTAGGTCGAGACTGCACCTAATGCCGGAGTTAGGCAAGCCCACGTGCGAAACTACTATTTTTGTTTTTTTAGCAAATATACTACTAGGTTATTCCCCTAGTAGCTGTTATATATAATAAATCCCAAACTGGGTAAAACCTACAAAATGTTTAAGTAACCTACAAACAAACAATACGACAAAGAACTCCAATGGCTATTGCTACCAAATACAATGTAGCAGTAGCGTAATGAAAGATGGAAAATACAAGGCTAGTATTTTGAAATATCCAATTGTTGCCGACGACTATGGGTGCACACACCAGTTGCCAACAATTTGTTGTAGCACCTACAAAGCTCTTACCAGACGCCATTTGTGATATGTCTAAATTTCACAAAGCTCTCACCAGGCGCCATTTGCGAAACTACTATTTACTTATCCCCTTAAAACATATTTTTAATTAAACTAAATTTCATACAACTGTGATAAGTCTTTCAAAAACAAATATCAACATAATAAGTACATAGTCTGCGGTGATAAAGATGATAAGTATGGCAGTACGTAAGTGCTAAAAATCCCCAAAAACCGGCGTGACAAGTACATGGGCAATCTAGGAAATATACAAAACTATTAAAGATACTGTTCGAAAGTAATAAACATGAATAGTAAATAGGATGGAAGGAGACTCCACTGTTGCGGATCAGAGCAAGGTAAGCAGCTCACCCCTAAGTCTCCGTAATGACCGGCTATGCGCCCGCGTGACCATTGGTGAAACCTGTCTCAGTACCTGCACATCAGTGCAGAAGTATAGCATGAGTACAAAGAACAATGCGTACCCAATAAGTATCTAGTCTAACCTCTAAGAAGTAGTGACGAGGGGTCAACTTGACACTTACTAGAGGTTAATAATAATGCAAGTGCATAAAGTAGACATGGTGAACATACAATAGGTATCGGTGAGACAAATAAAAGAAACTATAATAAATACAACAGGAATCTATAACACATCACCAACATCTCATAACTGGCCGTAAAGACCCCCTATCAGAATAGTGGTACTCAGTACTACCGAGGCGAACGACCTGATCCCATAAGAATAGTGTTACAATCATACTGCCGATGCGAACGGCCCGATCCCATAATAGTGGTATTGCCATACCGTCGAGGCAAATGGCCCGATCCCATAAGAGTGGTGTTACCATTCTGCCGAGGCGAACGGCCCGATCCCGTAAGAGTGGTGTTACCATACTGCCGAGGCGAACGCCCCAATCCCATCAGAGTAGAGAAGTTTACCTCGCTCGTGGAAGTACTTGCGACGCGAGAGGACATGGATTTTTCATAGTTATTAAGTATTCCTCAATTTTCCAAAATAATAAGGCTAAGTCGATAATTGAAACTTTGAAATTCCTAGTCTCAGCTCTATTCAAGACAATTAATACGTATGATAAACACAACAGTACAATTAAAAGGCATGATATGGATCTAAGTCTACCCGGACATCTCATGGAATATAGCTACGCACGGACTCTCGTCACCTAGTGCGTACGTAGCTCCCCACACAAGTAATACACAACAAGATACACCTAAGGGGATGAGTTCTCTCTTACAAGGTTAGGCAAGAGACTTACCTCGTTTCCAAGCTCACTTACGGTCCACTAATCTGCTCTAAAAGTCCCAAATCGATACCGAACAATATGAAACTAGTCAAATATTGTATAATTTAATCAATATATGCTCAAAAGTTCATAATTTAGCTTTTAGAGTAATTACCCAACCCAAATTGGAAGATTCTAAAAATTCACCCCCGGGCCCACGTGTCCAGATTCCGAAAATATTTGAAGATAAATATTATCCATAGCCTCACGAACTCAAATATATAATTTTTTCTTAATTTCATAACCAATTTCGTGGTTAAATCTCATTTTTACCAAAACCCTAGATTTTTCACAAATGCCATTAATTGCACCATTTTCAATGTTAAATCTACCTATGATTCGTGTATTTAGCTAAGGAATTGATAGGGATCACTTACCTCTTGATGTTGATGAAATCCCTCCACAAAATGCTCTCAATATCGCCTAAGACCAAGTGGGAAATATGGGAAATAAAGCTAAACCGTAATAAAAACTCTTGCACCAGACGCAGATGTCACATTTACGACATCTTGTTCGCAAATGCGATAAAACCATCGCAAATGCGAAGGCTGGCCATCTATGCTATGGTCGCAAACGGACCTCGATAATACCAAAGTCTACTCCAAACCAAACTTAAAGAACTTGGAAAACCTTTAATGCGCCAACTTTCAATATTAAGCGCCAAAACGCTCCCGGGTGTTCCGAAACCCGATCCGAACAAACACCTAAGTCCAAAATCATCATACGAACCTATTGGGACCATCAGATACCGGTTTCGAGGTCATTTACTCAAAATGTTGACTCAAGTCGAACTTGACCATTATAGGCTACTATTAAGAAACTAAGTGTTTCGATTTCAACCCGAACCTTTCCAAACCCGAACCAACCATCCCCATAGGCAATAAAATAGTAAAACCACATACAGGGAGTTTTAATTAGGAAAACGGGGATCTAGAAAGCAAAACAACCGGTCAGGTCGTTACATTCTCCACCTCTTAAACAAACGTTCATCCCCGAACGAGTCTAGAATCATACCTGGAGTGCTGAAAATGTGCAGATATCTGCTCCTCATGTCCTCCTCGGTCTCCCAAGTCGCTTCCTTGACTGGTTGACCCCTCCATTGGACCTTCACTACAGCAATCTTCTTGGACCTCAACTGGCAAACCTGCCTATTAATAATGGCCGCTGGCTCCTCTTCATAACTCAAACTCGCATCTAGATGAACCATGCTGTAATCTAGCACGTGCGACCTATTGACATGATTCCTCCAGATCATAGACACATGGAAGATCGGATGAACTCCCGATAGACTGGGAGGCAAAGTAAGCTCATAAGCAACCTCCCCAACTCGCAGCAACACCTCAAATGGGCCAATAAACCTTGGGCTCAGCTTGCCCTTCTTCCCGAACCTAATGATCCCCTTCATCGGCGAAACTTTCAAGAGAACCTTCTCGCCCACCATAAATGATAGATCACGTGCCTTCTGATCCACTTTACTTTTTCTAAGGCATCTCTCACCAAATCAGTACCATAAAGTTTAGCCTCGCTGGGCTCAAACCATCAACGATGGGCAAACGACATCGTCGATAATATAAAGCCTCAAATGGAGCCATCTCGATGCTGGACAGATAACTGTTGTTGTAAGCAAACTCGACCAAGGGAAAGAATCTATGACACTGACCTCCGAAGTCAATGACACATGCTCTGAACATATCCTCCAGAATCTGAACCGTCCGCTCTGACTGCCCGTCGGTCTACGGATGAAAAGCTGCTCTCCAGAAGTGCGAAGTGAACTGAGGGCCTCTATCTGAAATGATGGATATAGGCACATCATGCAACCGAACAGTCTCCTGAATGTAAATCTAGGCCAATCTCTCTGAAGAATACGTAGTCACAACCGGAATAAAGTGTACCAACTTGGTCAACCTGTCGACAATGACCCAAACTGAATCAAACTTCCTCAAAGTCCACGACAACCCAACCACGAAGTCCATAGTTATGCACTCCCATTTCCAATCAGGTATAACTATCTGCTGAAGTAGGCCACCTGGCCTCTGGTGCTCATAATTAACTTGCTGACAATTTAGGCACCTCGCTACATACTCAACTATGTCCATCTTCATCTGCCACCACTAATAATGCTCCCTCAGGTCATGATACAACTTCGTAGCACCTGGATGAATAAAATACCAAAAACTGTGTGCCTCCTCTAGAATCTTCTCCTTCAAGACATCAATATTAGGAATACATAGGCGACCCTGGAGCCGTGGAACACCATCCTCACCGATAGTAACCTCCTTGGAACCACCCTGTAGCACCGTCTCTCTGAGAACCAACAAATGCGGATCATCGTACTGACGAGCCTTGATCCGCTCAAGCAATGAAGACTGAGCCACTACGCACACAAGAACTCGACTGGGCCCAGAAATATACAACCTCACAAGTCTGTTAGCTAAGGACTGAACGTCCAAAGGCAATGGCCTCTCCTCTGCTGAAATGAATGCCAAACTCCCCATACTCTCAGCCTTTCTACTCAAGGCATCCGCAACCACATTCGCCTTGCCAGTATGATAAAGTATGGTGATATCATAGTCCTTTAGTAACTCAAGCCACCTTCGCTATCACAAATTGAGATCCCTCTGCTTGAACAAATGCTGCAAGCTGTGATGATTGGTGTAAACCTCACAGGACACCCCGCAAAGATAGTTCCACTAGATCTTAAGAGCATGAACTATTGCAGCCAACTCCAAATCATGTACGGGGTAATTCTTCTCGTGGGGTTCAGCTGACGTGAAGCATATGCAATAACTCTTCCCTCCTACATCAAAACACAACCCAGGCCAACGCGTGAAGCATCGTAATATACAATATACATCCCTGAACTGGAAGGAAACACTATAACTGGTGTTATAGTCAAAGCTGTCTTGAGCTTCTAAAAGATCGCCTTTCAATCATCAGGCCAATGGAACAGAGCACCCTTCTGGGTCAATCTAGTCAAATGTGCTACAATGGATGAGAAGCCCTCCACAAACTGGTGATAATAGCCTGCTAACCCAGGAAACTCCTGATTTCGGTCGCAGTGGTAGGTAGAGTCCAACTCCGGACTGCCTCGATCTTCCTAGGATCTACCTTAATACCCTTGCCTGATACAACATTCCCCAAGAATGCCACAAAATCTAACTAGAACTCGCACTTAGATAGCATATATCTTATGTTCCCGTAAGGTCTGAAGCACAACTCTCAAATGTTGCTCGTGCTCCTCCATTCTATGCAAGTAGATCAATATGTCATCAATGAAGACAATGACAAAAGAATCAAGATACTACCTAAACACTCGATTCATCAAATCCATAAACGTCGCCGGGGCATTGGTCAGGCCGAAGGAGATCACCAAAAACTCATAGTGACCATACCTAGTCCGGAAGGCCGTCGTCAGAACGTCCGAAGCATGAATCTTTAGCTGATGATACCCAGATCTCAAGTCGAACTTAGAGAACACCCTGGCACCATGCAATTGTTCAAAACAAATCATCAATACGCAACAACGGGTACTTTTTTTTAATGGTAACTTTATTCAACTAGCGGTAATCAATGCACATCCGCATAATCCCATCCTTCTTCTTCACGAACAACACCGGTGCACCCCAAGGCAACACACTTGGTCTGACGAACCCCTTTGCTAGCAACTCCTCAAGATGTTCCTTCAACTTCTTCAGATCTTTTGGATCCATGCGGTACGGTGGAAAAGAGATAGGCAGGTACATGAAGCCAAATCAATATAGAAATCGATATCACGATCTGGTGGCATGCCTGGGAGATTAGAAGGAAATATATCAGAGAACTCCCGCACCACGGGCACTGAATCAATTGTCGGAGACTCTGCAGCGGTATCCCGAACATAAGCTAGATAAGCCAAACAACCCTTCTCGACCATGTGTTGAGCCTTCGGGAAAGAGATAACCCGACTAGATTCACTAACAGATGAACCCTTCTACTCCAATCTAGACAACTCTGGTATCGCCAAGGTAACAGTCTTGGAATGGCAATCAAGGACAACATGATATGGAAAGAACCAGTCCATGCCCAGGATGACCTCAAAGACATTCATATCGAGCAACAGAAGATCCTCTCTAGTCTCATAACCACATAAAGTCACGATACAGGACCGGTAAATCCATTCCAGAACAACAGAATCGCCCAACGGTGTGGATATATATAAAGGAGTACCCAAGGACTCACGAGGAATACCTAGAAAATGAGTAAACAGAGATGAAACATAAGAATACGTAGACCCTGGATCAAATAGTATTGTACCATCCTTACCGCATACATAAATAATACCTTTGATCACGACATTTGAGGCTACTATATCTGGTCTGTCTGGAAAGGCATAGAACCTAGCTAGAGCTCCATCTAACTAGCCTCTACCTCTAGGACGGCCTCTACCTACTTTCCCTCTGCCTCTGGGTGGCCAGACGACTAGTGCGGCAGCTGGGGCCGATAGTCTTGTTGCTTAGCCTTGCCTCGAAGTCTGGGACAAAATCTCTTCACATGGCTAAGATCTCCGCACTTGAAACAACCCCTCAGAACGGTGGACTGCTGACTTGAAATCTAACCCTGATGGCCTGAATACCCACTAGAGGAACCCTGAATAGATGGCGGGCGGTAAATACTCTCTGGAATAGCACTAAAATAAGGTCATGCTGGAGCACCCCGAGCAGGTGGTGGTGCTGACTGCATGGGCCCTCATGAACTGACTTCTGCCCCCAGGTGGGGCTCCACTGAATCCTCCAAGCTACCGGGGCTGCTTGTCCCTCGGCTCAAACTCTCCACTACGGTTGCGAATACGTTCGATCCTCCGAGCTATATCCACAACCTTAAGAAAAGAAGTCCCTATCTCTGCCTTACGGGCAATAGGTACCTGAATCGCAGGGTGCAGACCTGCAATGAACCTCCGTACCCTCTCTACATCTGTGTGGAGTATAATACGAGACAAGTCAGTGAATCTCGCCTCATAGTCATTGACAGACATGTGACACTAACGGAGTTTCTCAAACTGACCCCGAAGCTCCTCTCTCTTAGAAGGTGGTATATATTTCTCCAAGAACAGATGTGTCAACTGATCCCAAGTCAAGGGAGGTGAACCTGCTGGCCTGCTAAGAATATAAGCCTGCCACCGTCTACGGACCTTACCTTCAAGCTGAAAAGTAGCAAAGTCCACCCCGTTGGACTCCAACATCCCCATGTTCCAGAGCCTATCCTTGCACTGATCAATGAAATCCTAGGGGTCCTCTGACCGCTCACCCCCAAAGATAGGGGGCGAAGCCTAGTCTATCTGTCCAGTCGCTTCTGCTGATCATCGATCGCGACTGGTACAACCTCTGGTATAGCCGCTATAATAGGCTGGGCACCGCCCGCATATAATGTACCTGAGTCTGATAAATGGAAGCGGCATGTCCTGGAGCCTGAGCGGTAGGGTTTGTGCCCCCCTCCTGCCTGAGATGTAGCAGGGTCATGTCACGACCCAAATCGATGGGCCGCGACGGGCACCCGGTACCTTACTCAACCGAGTATCAACATAATGTATCTTTTTGTATCATGCTATCATAGATAACTGAGCCGAAGAGGCTACCGTGAGATAAGTAGAATACAACATGTAATACCAACTTATACATAATACATATCGGCCTATAAGACCAAAATAACCACTCGTACGCTGAAAATAGGCCGACAATGCCGAACAATCTTTTACGTACATGACATCTGTCTACAAGCCTCTAAGAATACATAATTGTCATAAAGGTCGAGACAGAGCCCCGCAATACCAAACAATACACATCGAAATCATACTGACTAAACAAGCAACTCCGGAGCAAATGGAGCGCACCAACACCTTCTGCTGGGCTAATAGCCTACTTTGAGGACTCTTGACCTGTCTATCGGGACTTGCGGGCATGAAACACAGCGTCTCCCCGGCAAAGGGACATCAGTACAAATAATGTACCGAGTATGTAAGGAATGAAAATTAGTAACAATAGACATGAGAGAAACCTGGAGTAAAAGACTCGACATGTATGTCTGAATAACTCTGTGAATCATTAATATTTACAATGTCATGCATCTGCGTATATATGTCATACCATGCATAGGTATATGCGTACATAACATCATCAAGCCTCTGAGGGCATCCCATCATATCATTTTGGCCACTGTGGGCAAATCATCAACGTATACAAGTTGATCAGGTGGTGGTATGTATATAACGCCGTAACCTTTTCCCATATCCCATATACATATAAACGTATATATAACGCCATCTGGTCATGGGTCAATGTACATGTATAGATGAATGCAATGCATGATAAGTACGTCAATAAAATCTTTCAGAATGTCATAAGACCATTATGCCTTTGATTAATAACGTGAAATAAACTTTATCAACTTATGTATTTTCTGATACCCATGAACAGATGATAGAATAATAAGACACATGGAGAATCAAGAATATAGACACCCCTAGTATTTCTATGAGTAGAAACGTTTATGAAAGTTGCATATTTTGCTCGTTTCTTTTGTACCATTTGGATCATGCCAAAAAGAAAGAAGGGATAGACTTAACATACCTGAGCCGATTCTCTTGACAATCCCTTTAAAACACGTCTTGTGTGAAAACATGTGACGGCGAATTGAAGTAGGGAAATCTCCG
Organism: Nicotiana tomentosiformis; assembly: GCF_000390325.3. Lineage (NCBI taxonomy): Eukaryota > Viridiplantae > Streptophyta > Magnoliopsida > Solanales > Solanaceae > Nicotiana > Nicotiana tomentosiformis. The sequence continues at coordinate 15,020,074 of NC_090814.1, read as the reverse complement.
TATGATATTCTTGAGAAAGATTGCACCGTACTCCCTTAGAATCACAAAATCCCATTGATATCATGCCAAGAAGTCTCGTATGAATTGAAGTAACTTACGTTACTATCGCATACATAATCTCGTATGGATTTGTATTGTAGCTTCATCCGCACTTTTTCATAATCTTCATCCGTATTATTGCAGCTTCATCCGCATTTTGTTGTAATCATGTATGTATTCTTTTGGTGGCTTTCCCATCAGTTACTCAGCAAATATAAGTGCGATGTAGGAAGATTTCTTTATCAAAGTGGTGGGACCCACTTTTTATGGATTCTTGCCAAAGAATTCCCTAAATTTTGCCACCTAGCCTCATAACTTACTTAGTCACATTAGTCTTGATTAAGCCTTCATGCTTGCTGCCACGTTGAGGGGGTGTCCCCCTAAAGCATTATCCACAAAATTCAATTTACAAGTTAATCTCCCACTAGTGTGAATTATCTCTAATTACTTAAAATACTACTCACTTTTAACATACCTTATACACCTTATTATCATGGTCATGTGGTACCTTGTACGGTACTAGTCCATAAATACAGGGTAATGTAGCTTGGACCGTATTTTATCTCAAAATATCAAACTTTGATGAAATTCATTTTCTTTGATTTTCTTACCCTCTCACCTTCACGAATTTACTCATTGATTGTTTGAAATAGCATAATACTTATAATCTCAAAATAATCTTGTTCCCGAGCTTACATCGATTAACTTACAACGAAACTTTAACGTACGAAAATGCGGGATATAACATCTCATTTTCGAGCTTATATCAATTTACTTATGGCATACTTTCATGTACGAAAACATGGGGTGTAACATCACTCCCCCCCTTTGGAACATTCGTCCTCGAATGTTGACTGATGCACTTATCATTTCCATAACCTATGTCTTCTAAATACTTTAGTACTCTCATTGCCATCTAGGCAACTGTTCTATGAATAAATCTAAAGGCCAGGGCATTCCCCCCCCCCCCTTAGGCATCTTTCTCACACCACGACTTGTGGTCGGAATCTTCCCAATCTCGTAACTGTTGCTACCTCTTATCATGCAGCTTTTACGACTCTGACTTTGTATGTCCACCTATGCGACTCCTCTCTCCTCTTTCCTCTAGTTTTTAGCCAATATCTAGGCCTCACTTTGTGAACATATACAGAAATATGACAAGTTTTCCCTCTGGGCGTCATTAGCTTTACTACATCTAAGTAGGCCATACTATACCATAAGTCTTACTTCAATTTATCGTTACTGAGGTCTGCTACCAAACTCCAAGTTACTCTCGTTGCTCATCTTATATGCATAAAGCTAAGTCTTTTAACGCTTCTTCATTATTGTTCATCTTAAGACTGATGGCCTAATCTCATCTCATACTTTGTAACTTTTATCCATCCATTGTTGATTCACCTCAATATTGATCTACAATATACCACTGATAACTTGAACCCTCTTGCGTAATCACCAGGGCTCACGTTGTATCTAAGTAGGCCATACTATACCATAAGTCTTACTTCGATTTATTGTTACTGAGGTCTGCTACCAAACTCCAGGTTACTCTCGTTGCTCATCTTATATGCATAAAGCTAAGTCTTTTAACGCTTCTTCATTATTGTTCATCTTAAGACTGATGGCCTAATCTCATCTCATACTTTGTAACTTTTATCCATCCATTGTTGATTCACCTCAATATTGATCTGCAATCTACCACTGATAACTTGAACCCTCTTGCGTAATCACCAAGGCTCACGTTGCATCGAGGAACATTTGAAGTGTTTTTCCTGATCCACCTGGGGGCGATACCATACTTCCACAACCTTATTTCATAGCATCCCAATGTGATTCATCTTATGGAGGGGGTGTATTCTAATCCCGTGCCGTCCATGAAATCCCCTTCTTTTTTTTAGAAAAACATTACTCAATCGAAGGTCCAAACGTCATCCTTTATCTATCACAATTAAACCTTTATTCTACTATAAGGGCAGCATTCTATCTCTTCTAAATGTTGCTAGCCTTAGACTCATTTGAGTTCATTCAGGCTATACTGAGCTTTCTATAACTTAGACAAACCATCAGCTCTTTTGTTTTCATGGCCTTAATCCCGAGGACTTATCCATTCTTGTGACCTTCTCACTCGCCCTTTCTTATCCTTACTCCTGTCTCCCTAAAACCTTGTCGCTTTACCATACTTTAGCTTGAGACCTACACATGTCTATTTATATTATTCGCAACCTTCCTTAAACTTGCTTGCACCATAGATTTCCTTGTGTTATTCTGGAACATCAAGCGAGACATCACATCATCTCTAACTCTTCTTTACTCTCTTAATTAGACTTCTCGATACTTAGAAACCATAGGCTGGAAAATATGCCACTGATGATGCCGTTATTATTCCTGGATACTGAATCCCGACGCTTCTAGCCTTCTATCTGAAGTATGGGCTATACATAACCTTCTGCATGTGAGTATCTCGTACGTTGTTCACCTTTACCTTACTTACCTTAAAATCTCGCATCACATCTTCTATCTCTTTCATGACCTCCCTTCCACATAGGTATCATTCACATCCACAATTTGAAGCTCTATGTCCAGTGGGAGCTTTGTACTGACTTTTTATGAGGCTGGTATTCTTCTAACTGGCTTTATTGTAGCGCTGTTATAGAATATGGTTGTTGTACTCTTGTACTTCTGATACTAAGAGTGATTCTACAATGTTTTCAATCATGATCTCTATAATATTCTGGGTCCAATAATCACACTCCTGATTTACTTATTTGATGTAACTCTTTAGTTTCCTCTTCCCTTTGACAACCTTTATGTAGGCTTAAGCTATCTTCCGATCTGTGGCTCATGGTATGAGTTATTACTTTAGCCTTTCATAGACGCTATGGAAGATCCGTATTACCATCATCTAACAATTCAGTTCTTTGTCTATGACCTGGACTCAATTCTTTCTTTTAACTTATACTAGAGTCTTCTACAGCTGTATGATTGTCAACATACATGCTGCATGGATAATACTCCGAAATCTTGAGTGCGTTCATAACGTAACTAACTCTGAATCATTAATCGAATAATTCTTTTCATTCCTTCTCAGCTTTGTTTAAACGTAAGCTATTACTTTTCCTAGTCTTTCTGCCCCCTTGTTGCGTGCATACTTAGCTTATCTTAGTTCCCATGCATGTTAGAATTTTGTGCAATTCATATAGTCTCGAATATTACTTTTGGTTTCATTTCCCACTCATTAGCCATGCTAGGTGCCACTTCCTTATGGAGTGCATACAATGTTGTTGTGAGACTGTTGTTACAAGACCATTTCCTCTTTTGGTCAACGTGCTTAGTTTGAAGCCTTCTTCCTTATTTCCTCAGCTAGTCTTTCATTGTAGTACTTAGGGAGGACCCTCTGACTCTTGTAAAGCTGCGAGCTTATTACATTGTATTCCCGATCGAAATTTTTATGTCCTTCCTCGCCTATAATTATCCGTAGTTACTTACCTTTATGCCTTTGTGCTTGTATGGTTGCTCTTGAATTGATATTTTGACTGTCTTTCCGGTGGCACTCTCTTCCATTTACGTAACACTCATACGGTACCTTTAACTATCCCAACTCCTATCTGAATATTTCTCAAAAATCATGATGTTATATCTGCGAGACTGAATTCCCATGTTGGGGTTCACCATGTTTATTTTGCATGATCTGTTGATTTGTCTGTATCTTCTTGTCTAGCTGTAACTAGGCTCTTCCTGAATCAACTACTTACTACTCGTTGGCCCATTCTCATATTAATATTCCGCGTAATCTTTCTTGGGTTATTTCCTTTGTCTTAACTTACGTCTCGCACTGGCTCCTTATTTATCAATAACATCTCGGACAGGAACCCTTACTTCCTCTCCTTGATGTCATGTTTGCATAATGTTCTGGAATCGTAGCATATATGTAGGATTTGAATAAGTGCAATCTCATCCCTTTCTTAACTTTATCACATTCTTCCTTTACCATTCCATAGTTACTAAAACCAATTAATTCTGACTTTATACCACATCACTCCATATTCCTCCCTTTAGGGGAGTACTAAGATTTAGTGCTATGACGATCTACCTATAGATGTTTTACCTCTTCATCTTTGGCGTCTTTTCACATCATCAATGACCCTTACTCATCATGCAGTAATCCTTCTGTACCAAGGATAACAAAATTTCTTACTCACAAGGGTGACACTTAGTGTAACTGGCACACATAGTCCCTTAAGATTAACTTTGCTCACATTGCTTTCTTTAGAGAAGCATCTTCCTGAATGGCCTTTAAAGGTTATTCTTCTGTCGTCCATTCTATTATCGCTGGAACGCAACCTGAAATTCTCATGATGCCGACTATTATCAAATCACTCAGTCCTTAATTCATGTTTAGTTTATCTTGTTCACCAGCCCATACTGATTTCTATTACTCTGGGTCTAACTTTTCCTTCTGGTAGTCACGCTAGAGTCACGAATTTATTTCTCAAAATGAGGGTATGACTTTATGGCCTATACTCTTTTGTTGTCTCAAGGCCTGTCACCTCTCGTCCTTTCCTTCACTTGACTATAGACTCTGTAATACTGTCATCATTTTGATCTACCGTTGTCATCCATGTATCACATCTTACTCATAATGCTTCATTAACTCTCTTCTTATTTCCCGCTAACATTTATGTCTATCACTTTATTCTGAAAACTCGAACAAGACATTCTTTTTCTTTTAGCTCCCCTTTACTCCATCCAGTGGCTCTTCGGGTTGCTTTACGTTCTTGCTCTACTAGGGACGGGAGTCACACTAAGATAATATTTATCCCTTCCAGGCTTCCAGTGCCTATCTTTGTACTACTCATATCTAGTTGTACTATTTTAGAGTGCACCATCTGGGCGTCTCACAAAGAGATCTATTAGCACATTTGCAATATCCTTCGGAAATGTCAGCTAACGCTAACAATCCATCCACCATTTTGGGTTACCCTAACCCCAGCTAGATCTTGATATCCCGCCTTCTCCTATACTACTCAAAAGGCTTATATTCCTGTGCGATAATCTTCATTAGCTGGGTAGCTCGTACCCTTTTTCATCTTGCTTCTTTTATTGCTGAAACTTGTATCTACCTTCCGATTCTCTTATTCCTTTTTACCGTAAGAGTGGATAGACATTCTTGCCTTAAGTATCCTTATCAAGAAGTTTACACATCTTAGTACACACATGATCTGTTGAACACCTCATATTTATCCATCATAAGCATAATGCAAAAATTGAGTTCCTATGACTCAACTCTTCCATAGCCATATTCAATCTCTTACCAACCATCTTTCTAGATGTAGGCATCGTCGTATTCTGAATAAGATAGAGTTTAGGAAATTGAGTTCTTACATCTGAGCTCTACCACACGATCTAGAGTAAGAAGAAAGAGTGGCTGTCCTAAATGCCCTGTAGCCTCCTTCTTATAAGTGTGGTGCACAATACACCCATAAACAAGACTCTACTAGACACGGCTTGTAGACTCCCTAGGACAGAACTGCTCTGATACCACTTTTGTCACGACCCAAACCGATGGGCCGCGACGGGCACCTGGTACCTTACTCAACCGAGTACCAACATAACGTATCTTTTCATATCATACTATCATAGATAACTGAGCCGGAGAGGCTACCGTGAGATAAGTAGAATACAACATGTAATACCAACTTATACATAAGATATACGGGCCTATAAGACCAAAATAACCAGTCGTACGCTGAAAATAGGCCGACAATGCCATACAATCTTTTACGTATATGAAATATGTCTACAAGCCTCTAAGAATACATAATTGTCATAAAGGTCGGGACAGAGTCCCGCCATACCAAGCAATACACGTCCAAATTATACTGACCAAACAAGCAACTCCAGAGCAAATGGAGCGCACTAACACCTTCCGCTGGGCTGATAGCCTACTTTGAGGACTCTTGACCTGTCTATCGGGACCTGTGGGCATGAAACACAGCGTCCCCCAGCAAAGGGACATCAGTAAATAATGTACCGAGTATGTAAGGAATGAAAATTAGTAACAATAGACATGAGAGAAACATGGAGTAAAAGACTCGACATGTATGTCTGAATAACTCTGTGAATCATTAATATTTACAATGTCATGCATCTGTGTATATATGTCATACCATGCATAGGTATATGCCTACATAACATCATCAAGCCTCTGAGGGCATCCCATCATATCATTTCGGCCACTGTGGGCAAATCATCAACGTATACCGGTTGATCAGGTGGTGGTGCGTATATAATGCCGTAGGCTTTTCCCATATCCCATATACATATATATACATATAAATGCATATATAACGTCATCTGGTCATGGGTCAATGTACATATATTAATGAATGCAATGCATGATAAGTACGTCAATAAAATCTTTCGGAATGTCATAAGACCATTATGCCTTTGATTAATATCGTGAAATAAACTTTATCAACTTATGTATTTTCTGAGACCCATGAACAGATGATAGAATAATAATACACATGGAGAATTAAGAATATAGACACCCCTAGTATTTCTATGAGTAGAATCGTTTATGAAAGTTGCGTATTTTGCTCATTTCTTTTGTAACATTTGGATCATGCCAAAAAAAAGAAGGGATAGACTTAACATACCTGAGCCGATACTCTTGACAATCCCTTTAAAACACGTCTTGTGGGAAAACACGTGATGGTGAATTGAAGTAGGGAAAAATCCGTATGATATTCTTGAGAAAGATTGCACCGTACTCCCTTAGAATTGCAAAATCCCGTTGATATCATGCCAAGAAGTCTCGTATGAATTGAAGTAACTTACGTTACTATCGCATACGTAATCTCGTATGGATTTGTTTTGTAGCTTCATCTGCACTTTATCATAATCTTCATCCGTATTGTTGTAGCTTCATCCGCATTTTGTTGTAATCTTGTATGGATTCTTTTGGTGGCTTTCCCATCTGTTACTTAGCAAATATAAGTGCGACGTAGGAAGATTTCTTTATCAAAGTGGTGGGACCCACTTTTTATGGATTCTTGCCAACGAATTCCCTAAATTTTTCCACCTAGCCTCATAACTTACTTAGTCACATTAGGCTTGATTAAGCCTTCATGCTTGCTGCCACGTTGAGGGGGTGTCCCCCTTAAGCATTATCCACAAAATTCAATTTACAAGTTAATCTCCCACTAGTGTGGATTATCTCAAATTACTTAAAATACTACTCACTTTTAACATACCTTATACACCTTATGATCATGGCCATGTGGTACCTTGTACGACACTAGTCCATAAATACGGGGTAATGTAGCTTGGACCGTATTTTATCTCAAAATATCAAACTTCGATGAAATTCATTTTATTCGATTTGCTTACCATCTCACCTTCACGAATTTACTCATCACTTGTTTGAAATAGCATAATACTTATAATCTCAAAATAATCTTGTTCCCGAGCTTACGTCGATTAACTTACGACGAAACTTTAACGTACGAAAATGCGGGATGTAACATCTCATTTTCGAGCTTATATCAATTTACTTATGGCATACTTTCACGTACGAAAATATGGGGTGTAACAGGTCAACTGGAAATAAACTAGCATGCATCATAGAGTCCATGAACCGCAGCATATGGCCCATGACCTCCTGGAATGCTGACGCGGTCATGAAATTGGATGGGGCTGTCACGGCAACAGGCGCCTCATCCTGCTCCTCAAAAACAGGATCCTCCACTGGATCCACTGGTGGTGCAATAGGAGCAACCCTAGGGTGCCCTCGTCCTCTGACAGGAGCTAAAGCCCTCCCCCGGCGTCTGCCTTGGCCTCTAGTAAGAGGGCGAGATCCCCTCTAGTGAATATACAAAACTACTAAAGCTAGTGTCCGATAGACAGGAATAGTAAATAAGATAGAAGGAGACTCCGGTGCTGCGGATCGGAGCAAGGCAAGCTGCTCACCCCTAAGTCTCTGTAATGACCGTCTATGCGCCCGCGTGACTATTGGTGGAACCTTTCTCAGTACATGCACATCAGTGAAGAAGTGTAGCGTGAGTACGAAGAACAACGAGTACCCAGTAAGTATCTAGTCTAACCTCGAAGAAGTAGTGACGAGAGGTCGACTTGACACTTAATAGAGGTCAATAATAATGAAAGTGCATAAAGTAGACATGGTGAACATACAACAGTTATCGATGAGACAAATATAAGCAACTACAATAAATACAATAGGAATCTATAACACATCACCAACATCTCATAACTGGCCGTGAAGACCCTAACTCAATTATATCCAATCTGGAACCCGTTTAGATTATTTAGCACGAAGTTGCCGAGGCGAACAACCCGATCCCATAAGAATAGTGATACTCAGTACTACCGAGGAGAATGACCCGGTCCCATAAAAATAGCGTTACCATCATACTGTTGAGGCGAACGACCCGATCCCATAAGAGTGGTGTTACCATACTACCGCGGCAAATGACCCGATCCCATAAGAGTAGTGTTACCATACTGTCGATCCAAACGGCCCTATCCCATTAGAGTAGAAAAGTTCACCTCTCTCACGGAAGTACTTGCGACGCGAGAGGACATGGATTTTTTTATAGTTTTTAAGTATTCCTCAATTTTCCAAAATAAGAAGGCTAAGTCGCTAATTGCAACTTTAAAATCCCTAGTCTTAGCTCTATTCAAGATAATTAATATGCATGATAAACACAACAGTACAATTAATGGCATGATATGGATCTAAGTCTACCCGTACATCTCATGGAATATAGCTACGCACGGACTCTCATTACCTAGTGCGTACGTAGCTCCCCACACAAGTAATACACAACAAGATACACCTAAGGGGATGAGTTCCCTCTTACAAGGTTAGGCAAGAGACTTACCTCGTTTCCAAGCTCACTTTCGGTCCACTAATCCGCTCTAAAAGCCCCAAATCGATGCCGAATAATCATAAACTAGTCAAATATTGTATAATTTAATCAATATATGCTCAAAAGTTTATAATTTAGCTATTAGAGTAATTACCCAACCCAAATTGGATGATTCTAAAAATTCGTCCCCAGGCCCACGTGCCCAGATTCTGAAAATGTTTGAAGATAAATATTACCCATAGGCTCACGAACTCAAATATATAATTTTTACTTAATTCCATAACCAATTTCGTTGTCAAATCTCATTTCTACCAAAACCCTAGGTTTTTCACAAATCCCACTAATTTCACCGTTTTTCCATGTTAAATCAACCTATGATTCGCATATTTAGCTAAGAAATTGATAGGGATCACTTACCTCTTGATGTTGATGAAATCCCTCCACAAAATAAAAAAAAAAATGCTCTCAATATCTCCTAAGACCATGTGGGAAATGAGGGAAATAAAGCTAAGTCACGTAATAAAAGCTCTTGCACTAGACGCATATGTCGCATTGTTCGCAAATGTGAAGGTCGCAAATGCGACAAAACCATCGCAAATGTGAAGGCTGGTCATCCCTGCTATCAAATCAACTCGGAATGATGCCAAATTTTGCGTGCAAGTCATAAATCATCATACGGAACTACTCCCATGCTCGGAATCCCAAACGGACCTCGATAACACCAATGTCTACTCCACAACAAACTTAAAGAACTTGGAAAACCTTCAATGCACCAACTTTCAATCTTAAGCATCGAAACGCTTCCAGGTTGTCCGAAACCCGATCCGAACATACGCCCAAATCTAAAATCATCATACAAACTAATTGGGACCGTCAGATCCCTGTTCCGAGGTCGTTTACTCAAAATGTTGACTCAAGTCAAACTTGACCATTATAGAACTCTTCCAAATCCGAACCAACTATCCTCGCAGGCAATAAAATAGTAAAAGCACATACGGAGAATCTTAGTTAGGGGAATGGGGATCTTGAAAGCAATACGACCGGTCGGTTCGTTACACTCACTAACTCTAGGAATTCCGCTTCTGCGGAACATTAAGCGCATATGAATATCCGCTTCTGCGAAGAATGACCGCACTTGCGGCACCTAGCCTACAGTCCCATATCTGCTTTTTCGGATGAAATTTGCTTATGCGGTTGCACATCTGTGCACAATTTTCCGCACCTGCGAACCCAACTCACGTATCCCCGTTCAAATCTATGGCCAATGGGCCACTTCTGTGGTGCCGCACCTACGGGCATACCCTCGCATGTGCAATTGCACTAGAACTCAGCAGGCATCCAAAAATCTCCTAAGTCTCAAAATGAATCCGATTCAACCCGAATCACACTTGGGGCACCCGGGACCCCATCTGAACATACCATAAAGCCCCAAAATGCACCACAAACCTACTCGAGGACTTAAATCCCATCAAACAACGTCAAATCTACGAATGCATCCCAATTAAAGCCTATTGAAATAATGAACATTCAACTTCCAAAGCTAATGTCGAATCATATCGAACCAGCTTCGAATGAGCTCAATGTCACGACCCAAATTCCATTAGAGGTCGTGATGACGCCTAACACCACTGTCAGGCCAGCCAACAATAATTAATTAACATAATTACTCATTTCAGTATTTTTGAAATCATCATTTCCTTCAATTAAATAGTAATAGATAGACTCTACAAAGTAAATGATAGTATTTTCACAACTACAATACTGAACAGCCCATAATCACCCCAAAACCCGGTGTCACAAGTACATGAGTATCAACTAGGAAATATATTAGAAATACAACATATGTCTGGAAGTACAATTAGAGAGGAGAAATATATAAGTAACTCTGAAGGAGACTCTACTGGCTGTGGATCGTAACAGGGGATGCAGCTCACCTAAGTCCCCGCAATAACCGCGCCTCTGTGCTCATAAGGCCACTAGACATATATGCACCTACACAAAAAATGTGCAGCAAGTCTCGTATGAGTACGTAAATCAACGTGTACCAAGTAAGTATCATGTCTAACCTCGAAGAACTAGTGACGAGGGGTCGACTCCGACACTTACTATGGGCTAACAATAAAATACCGATATTATACTTAAGCATGGATTGTATGAAACAACTGTAAACACAATAACAAGAAGTGAGTGGACAATTCTTTTATTAATAGAAAAGTTTCCAAATTTATTCTCGTCATCTAACATTTTGTATCTCAGGCCAATGAAGCCATATCAATTATTATTAATTCCAAAGATTTATCATGCGCAAATCATGCCGAGGTCGTACGGCCCGATCCAACATAAATATTTAAAATGTGCACTGCCGAGGGTCGAACGATGCGAACCATAGATGCATCTATCTGCTACCGAGGTCTTCGGCCCGCTCCACAAAAAAGTAAATACATTTGCAACAACCAATTCAAGATTTATTAAGGGGCAATTATACAAGGGAATAACAAATTCTCACTAACAATCAAGAAAATGAAGTATTACATTTTACAATTCCTTTATCAAGTTTCAATATGATTTAAGCAATTAAATTAACAAGTAGGGCGCAAACATCGCAAATATAACATGATTTGGGTCCTAGACTACCCGAACATAAGCATAATAGTAGCTATGCACGGACTCTCGTCACCTCGTGCGTACGTAGCCACAACAAATAGAAGCACATATTAAATCAATTTACCTATGGGGTTAATTCCCTCTTACAAGGTTAGAAAAGAGACTTACCTCGCCTCAAAGCCTATTTTATGGTCCAAGATTATGCTCAAACCCTCAATTTGGTGCCGAACAATGCAAAACTAATCAAATACTATATAAACTAATCAATATATGTTCAAAAGTTCATATTCCAATTATTAAAGTGATTACCCAACCCTAAATGTAAGATTCCTAAAATTTACCCCCAGGCCCACGTTCCCGGGTTCCGAAAATATTTGAAAAAACTTGTTACCCAAAACCTCACGAACTCAAATATATGATTTTTACTACATTCCATAACCAATTTCCTGGTCAAATCCCGTTTTTATCCAAAACCTAGGTTTTCATCTAAACCCTTGATTTTACCAAAATTTTACATGTTAGTCTACCCATAATCTATGTATTTAACTCATGTTGTGTAGAAATTACTTATCTCAAAGTGCTAGGTGAAAACCCCCTTCCAAGAGCTCCAAAAATCGCCCAAGAGATGAAAGAAATAAGCTAAATGGCCTAAGTCCCGCATTTAATAAAGCTGTGCACAGGTCTCAGATGTCGCATTTGCGATATCGGGTTCGCAAATGCGACAAAAATATCGCAAATGCGAATTGGGCTCCCACTGCCAAGGTCGCAAATGCGACCAAGGATTCGCAAATACGAACCCTGTCAAGGTCGCAAATGCGACTGATTTCTCGCAAATGTGAGTTATGCCCAGATCAATCTTCTTCGCAAATGCGAAGCCTTTCTCGCAAATGCGAAGAAGTTCTCGTATTTCGAGACCTGCAACAGCTGCCAGGAAACAACAAAAAAACTGAAGTGTTTCTCATCCTCCCGAACGTCTGAAACTCACCCGAGCCCTCGGGGCTCCACACCAAACACACATACAAGTCTAACAACATCATACGAACTCGCTCGAGCGATCGAAACACTGAAATAACATCAAAATCCACGAATCGAATGCCAAAATGTATGGATTAACTCATGAACTCTAAAACTTCTAAAACTACTCCCGTGCGTCCAATTCCTATCAAATCAACTCAGAATGATGCCAAATTTTGTGTGCAAGTCTTAAATGACATAACAGACCTACTCCAACTTCCGAAATCGGAATTCGAACCCGATATCAATAAGTCCACCATCGGTCAAACTTTCCAAAAACTTCAAATTTCCATGTTTCGCCAAATGACCCTGAAACGACCTACGGACCTCCAAATCCGCTTCCAGACGCGCCCCTAAGTCCAGAATCACCATACGGAGCTATTCCCAGGCTCAGAATCCCAAACGGACATCGATAATAATGAAATGCATTTCAACCCAAATTTATGAAATCCTTCCAAAACGCCAACTTTCCACAATAGGCGCCAAAACGCTCCCAGGTCATCCAAACCCCGATCCGGACATAAGCCCAAGTCCAAAATCATCACACGAACCTGTTGGAACCTTGAAATCCAATACCGAGGTCGTTTACTCGAAATCACACCCCTTAGTAAATTTTTCCAACTTAGAGCTTCCGACATGAGAATTTTCTTTCTAAATCAAATCCGGACTTCCCGAAATTCAATTCCGGCCACACTTATAAGTCATAATACCTAAAGTGAATCTACTCATGGCCTCAAATTGTCGAACGATGCGCTAGGGCTCAAAACGACCAGTCAGTTCGTTACATTCTCTCACACTTAAATATACGCTCGTCCTCGAACGTGCTAAGAATTATTCTGGAGTTGTCTGAAATCACCATTTAACACCTTGTGAACCTACCCGTGCCACCACAACTCGGTTGAGCATACTAGCTTGAGCCAATCTGATGATCTTTCACTTTATTTAGTCAAGTAAGCCTTAGAGTCAAATTCCAACATCCAGAATTCTTTACCAGGCCTGTTTCCAACATACGACACCGTATCAATCACTACACACTGCACCAAACACGATTGTATACCCTTACTGAATTCTCACCATGCACCGCGTAACTCATTTGCCCAAGGCAATCTTTCCAAAGCACAACAGCTAAAATTTCCACTGACCCGAAGCCCGTAGTGTACCTCATAACCTATATAAGCCCTGTTCCAACATTCGCACTACTGCCATGATAGAGAAGATGTGTAAAACTCATAACCACCTGCCGAATCACAATTTATGGAGTCTCTCCTCCCGACAAGAACCATTACCTTATTCTGGACTGAATAACAATATTTACTCTTTAATATGCCTTATATAAATCTGATCGCATTGATCCCAGGTCCAATAATCTCGTTTCACCCAGTACAAGCTGCTCAAGCAATAACCACCCAGCTCAGATACTGCAAAAGCCTCATATGATGCCACATTGTGCTAACAAGCTACAAACTCGAATGTGATACATAAGGAAAACGAACTCTGGAATGAACTATTCAACCCACGTAACTAATTTAATAACTGAAAAGATGTTATGAACCTTCCTAAAAAATGAGAAACAAAACACACAAGAATAGCTATGGGAAACTGTACTCAACGTCACACTGTTGCGGCGTGCAACCCTGTCACGCCCCAAACTCGGGGAGCACGAACGGCGCTCAACCGAGAGAACTCGGCCGAGCAAGCCTATTAGATTTCCTTCTACCCAAACTCATCCATGAATAAAGAGGAGATGTACTCCATTAATCATTCACTGAAAAGATTTTATTAACAACTTTCTTTTTCATTCTCATTAGCAGCTTCATTCATAATTTCCAAAATATTATGAGTTTATAGAATTAATAAAAAATATGATTTCCAAAAATCAACATTTCTAGTTCAATTCCCAACTTCATCCACAACCCACAACCTGTCTACGGAGCCTCTAAATATAATAGAAGAGTAATATGGAAATGCCGGCAACAAGGCCCCGACTATACCGCAAAATACAGTACATGAGAAACAAAAGATACATGGTCCCAAAATGAAGTGGGGCTCACCAAATTAGATGAAAAGAGTGCACTGCTATCACTAATCAATGCCGCTTGCTGTAGAACCACCTGCATCCATTAAAGATGTAGCGCCCCTGGCAAAAGAGACGTTAGTACTGTGGAATAGCACTAGTATGCATAGCTAAAAGTCCTCTTTAAAAATAGAATGCCCATATAAGAAAAGGCAGCACATAGAAACTACAAGTCATAATCAACAATATCCAAATGTCCAGTTAAAACATAATACTTTTCAAAATACGAACTTCATATACAATTTTGGTTGGGAGGTCATTAGCATCGATATACCACCGTCTTTGTTAGCACGGAGTCCGATCACGCCCGATCGGCTAGGCCATCTCCCCATGAACAATGTGGTTGGACATGTGATGCGAAAGAAAGTTGTTACCAAGGAAAGTACCACCATATGCGCAATATGGCGTCTGATCTCCACCCGATCAGCTAGGCCGCCTTCCCACATATGCCATGTGGGTTGACTTTTCCAATCTACAAAGGTTCCAGTTTCGTCCCAATTAAGGGGAATAATATCACAATCCACCCCTACACCGGCACATGTAGTTTCAGGTGTGGGCCTTATGACCCACCATTCCTCGGTATTGCTAATGATGCTCCCAAAAATATTTTTTGATTTGATTTGCAAAAAGAAATATCATAAATACCATTGTTCTCACCTCAACAACTTTCACATTGTATAAATTCTCATTAGTATTTCCAGTCATTCACAACGACAATATTTCCTTGGCTTATTAGGCCATTCATAAGATTCTTTATTCCTGGCACGATGACCGCATTTCATATTCCACACTTTCACCTCTTTCAATTTCAAAGATCACCATCAAGTATCAATATATAGGATATTTCAGAAATCATATACTTCAAATACATTTAAAATGAAAACTTCAAACATAAATGGTTTCTTCCCAAAGAATGAGGCATGCCCTCCAACAATAGAAACACACATGAAAATCATAAATAATCAATACACCATTTATTTTTACAATGCTCTTCCCTAGCAATGACAATGTACCAGTTCAACAAATGAGTATATAGAACTCAAATCACACTAGATATATTTATAAAGAAAAGCATCAGTTAAAGCAGCCACTAATGGGCATGAATTCAGAACAAAAGCTCTTAGGCAAATTCTATTTTACTAATCACTTTTAACACAGTTGAGTCGAGGCTCATTTCATATTCTTTATCGCATCTTCTCAAATCATTTGCACTACTAGACACAATCATAACTTAAATTTTTGGCACGTTGGACACACTCTATATCCCCAATTAACTTATTTCACTTCCAACCATCTTTATAGATTATCAACAATAAGACATTTCCAAATCAAGACTTTAGGTACACATACGAGCAATTAAGAGTCTTAAGAATATTGATATTTTCTCACACAATTTGGCATACAATCTTTCATTGAAACATGACTCTAATCCATAACCTTTTAATACGCAACCCATACTTTGAAACTTATGAAAACATTATGGAATTCAATTCCAAGAGAGAAAGTTTAGCCAACATACCTCAATCGAGCTTCCTTAACTCTAGAATGATCTGGAATTCTTAGCAATCCCGATCTCTTAGATGAAGAACTTGTGGGTTTTCCTTGTTAATATTCCAAGACTTGAGCAAGACTTGATGAATAATTAGCCTAGGGTTTCCTCTCTCTCTAAAACACTCTCCCTTCTTTCTAAAACATCAGAATTTCTGCTAAAAATGACCCTTTTGCGTGTATTTAACGAAGTAGGGTCGGATTTTAAAAACCCAAAAATAGAGCTCCGGAATAGGTTCTGCGGTCGCATATGCGACCGCATATCAGTCGCATAATTATAGACCAAAATGATCAAAAAGTTTTTCGTGTATGCGGTCACTATGCGGTCCGCATAACTGTTATGCGATCGCATAATGCACCGCATAACAGTTATGCGGTCGCATAGCCGACCGCATAATTGCCCCCAACTGGCCTTTCTCCTGCTCACCTCTTCGGCCATTATGCGGCCCGTAGAGTTATTATGCGGTCGCATAATGGACCGCATAAACGTGCTTTTCTGCCAAAAAATTTCCTTTACTTTTCGATGCATTGTTCAACCCAAAAAGTCCGAACACGTAAGCCTACTCCGGCACCACAAAACCTTGAATTCACTTGCTAAATTTACAGGGCTTTACACTGAAATACTTCAAAAATTTTCTGGATGTTACATTGTCCCCCGCTTAGGATCATTCGTCCTTGAATGAGGGTCAAAATCTGTCATTAGCATTCAATGTGGTTCAACTGTTGGTTCACACACACCAGTAGTTTCAAAATTTGGCTAACTCCCTAAATTTCCAAAATTTTTGCCAGAGTCTCCCCTGCAACTGGGCCTATCCACCTGCCAGAGTAACACCAAAACAATTCCTAACAACACATCCACAACTTGACAAAATATCACTATGTATAACAACATCACTAATCTCATCATTACATGCATTATACTATCAAGAGTGGTATCTCGACATGAGCTGCACATATTTAAATCATAATACACAGAAGTACCTTTCAAATCACAATCATTTAACTATACACTCAAGTGAGAACATTTTATTTCTTTAACATTTTTGCCCCTCCATGTGGTCTCCTCGACTTACAGACTTCACCATAACACATTAACGGAGACAATCTCAACTCCCGGACTTTTCTAACAAGGATAGAAAATAGTTGCTCCTCACAATCCCATTATCCCTTATCTTCACCTTATTAGACATAGGCACATGAAACACTGGGTACACGGAGAACAATCATAGGGAAACATCATACTCATAGTTTAGCCTATTTCCTTTCAAAATTGCATAAGGCCTAATGTGACTTCACATACTTTACCTTTATTAATAATTCACATAGCATCCTCATGCAGAACATATTGAGAACAAACCATTCACTTTCTTCAACTCTAAATCTCCACGCCGAACACCCAAACTAAACCTTTGGCAATCCTCCAACAATTTCTCTAAGATGTGCTAGCTTGACTATGACCATAAAATTTCCTATCCTATATATTTGATCACGGGATGATGCTTCTTGTTTGACATGCCTGAACCTACAATACTCGATAGATTTTCAACAAACAAGAATAACAAGGTTCGAGATTTCGCTGGAATTATTTAAGAATCCATCAACGTGCTGAGCACTGCATTTCAAGAGGTTATATCCTAAGAGACATGATGGTCACTACCAATAGCGCTGACATAGTGATTCGTTATGGTGACATCATTAGTTCAACAAACGAGTCATAGAGTTGCCTAGTAGGCATTGATAACGTAGGGAAAATGTTCATGATTCTAAGATTTAAAAGAAATGAGTCATGAAAAGGATATCAACAATTGTTTCATTCCATTCGTGCCTTATTTGGCAATAGTAAGCCTCAAAGAGAGCTAACACATATGTGACACCAGTCGCCTCTTGGTATGTATGGAAAATCAGTTTAACTCGAAATGAGAATATTCTAGCACCCTGAATATGATATGGGTTTCAAGATACACAAAGTTGCATTACACTCTTAACAGTAACTAGCACAAGGAACCTATGCCACAAGCTTACGAGGATGAAAAGAAGTTGAACACTTTGCCGTGAGCTAGACATGTTTTTGCCATAACAACTCTCAAGTTGCCATATCAGGCCAATTCACGGGCAACCACAATACTGGGAACAAGGTGAGTTACTCACTGAGGCATGATCTAGGTGGACATAAAAGTCATACTGAGATGGGTAGACAACAAGACCTCCCTGAGACGAATTTGTGATAAATCTCAAGTTGCTCAAAAACATTATACGGATAAGTAGCCCCTTTCAATTGACATGTACGCACATGATAGGTGCTAAGATATACTCTCATATTACTAGACAATGAAAAGGATTCATGATATTATTCATAAAGGAGTAGAATAATTGTTCCAACCATAGAAGTCACATATACCGGAGAGGAAAACAGTGACTCAAGAAGGATCTCAACACTAGTCTGCTTTTCATTGGATATGATACTGCATAGGTAAATATTATGGTGATGCATGTATAGGCACAAATGAGCAGATGTTATCCATTGAATCAAAAGGTTCTGTACGAAATTCATCAGGTATTGTCCCTTGTTGAGAATTTAGGGAAGCAGTGGGAAGTATTAACTTAGGGTTATAACGCAATTCAAGGAACCCATTATAGAACTCAATTTCTTAAGAGGTTATAAATATAAGGAATTGTGATAAAGAGGCTTCATGAATATTGTGCCTCGTTCTAAGAGTAGATACAGAGAACGACACATAAAGTTGTTTCGGTTCTATCCCAACTTCCATAGTAACATAAGAAGTGACGTATGACAAAGTGGAACCGGGATCAATAAGAGCATACACATCATGAGATCGGATAGTAAATATACTTGTAACCACATATGGAGAAGCCTGAAACGTTTGACGCCTCCTCATAGCATAAAACCTATTGGGCCCTCCCAAGCTCTGAATACCACCCCTAGCTGTTCCACGTCCTGCAGGCGTTATAGTGCCTCTAGCTGGGGGAGGCGTTGTGGATGTAGTAGCTACAGAACTGGCTCGTTGTGCCATACCCTTGCCCATGCTCTGGCGAGACAAATAACAATCTCTTTGAAAGTGGCCCGTCATACCACACTTGTAGCATACCTTTTACCATAGTGACACACTCCCGGATGGCATCTCCCACACTTCACACAATGGGGATGAGGTCCGCTGAACTGACTCGTCTCACTAACCTGATATTTACCCTTTTTGCATACATCATAAGCATACCCCGTATCCTTCTTCCAAGCTTCCAATGCGGGATTAACAATTCCAGCACCGGATTGCTGTGTGGGCCTTTGGAATTGTCCAAAGATACCACCTCTAACGCGCTGCTGAGCATACTCACAACACGACGCCAAATGTTCCTTCCCACATAACGGACATAACTGGATGGGTGTACCCAACCTAGGGCATTTGTTCTTCTTGTGCCCCCTCTTTCCACAGCCATAACATATTTCAAGGGTCATCCAACATGTTCCCAAGTATCGCTTCTTGCAAATCACACAATCTAGTTCATTAGCACCAACAACCCTCTTTCATTTCTTGGATTCTCTCACCAGACGATCCGGTGGTGCGGTGATAGTGGTAGAAATAAGGACACTTTCCTTAGCAACAAGTTCTTCCAACCCCTCCATTGCTCGACGCATTCTCCCAATGAACTCTTGTGTAATCTCCCCTAGATTCAATGGAGTGGTCATTCCCTCATCGTTGTTTTGAACTCGTGAATTACTCATCTGAAAAATATCATGAGACATAACGAGGAAATTAGCTTCCTATCTTGAGCTCTATCGCACGTTCTGGAGTATCAAAGAAGTGTGAAATTCCTAAATGTCCAAGTAGCCTCCTCATTATAGATGTGGTCGACAACACACCGATAAGAAAGAATCTACTAGACACGGCTCCGAGACATCGTAGTACACTTTAAAACATTAGGCTCTGATACCAAGTTTGTCACGCCCCAAACTTGGGGAGCGCAACCGGCGCTCAACCGAGAGAACCCGGCGAGCAAGCCTATTAGATTTCCTTCTACCCAAACTCATTCATGAATAAAGAGGAGATGTACTCCATTAATCATTCACTAAAAAGATTTTATTAATAACTTCCTTTTTCATTCTCATTAGCAGCTTCATTCATAATTTCCAAAATATTACGAGTTTATAGAATTAATGAAAAATATGATTTCCAAATACCAATATTTCTAGTTCAATTCCCAACTTCCTCCACAACCCACAACCTGTCTACGGAGCCTCTAAATATAATAGAAGAGTAATATGGAAATGACGGCAACAAGGCCCCGGTTATACCTCAAAACACAGTACATGAGAAACAAAAGATACATGACCCCAAAATGAAGTGGGGCTCACCAAATCAGCTGAAAAGAGTACACTGCTATCACTTATCAATGCCGCTTGCTGTAGAACCACCTGCATCAATTTAAGATGCAGCGCCCTCGGCCAAAGGGACGTTAGTACTGTCGAATAGCACTAGTATGCATAGCTAAAAGTCGTCTTTCAAAATAGAATGCCCATATAAGAAAAGGCAGCACATAGAAACTACAAGTCATAATCAACAATATCCAAATGTTCAGTTAAAACATAATACTTTTCAAAATACGAACTTCATATACAATTTTGGTTGGGAGGTCATTAGCACCGATATACCACCGTCTTTGTTAGCACGGAGTCCGATCACGCCCGATCGGCTAGGCCATCTCCCCACGAACAATGTGGTTTGACATGTGATGCGAAAGAAAGTTGTTACCAAGAGTAGTACCATCATATGCGCAATATGGCGTCTGATCTCCACCCGATCAGCTAGGCCGCCTTCCCACATATGCCGTGCGGGTTGATTTTTTCAATCCACAAAGGTTCCAGTTTCATCCCAATTAAGGGGAATAATATCACAATCCACCCCTACACTGACACGTATAGTTTCAGGTGTGGGCCTTATGACCCACCCTTCCTCGGTATTGCTAATGATGCTCCCAAAATTATTTTTTTATTTGATTTGCAAATAGAAATATC
This sequence comes from Nicotiana tomentosiformis, assembly GCF_000390325.3. Classification (NCBI taxonomy): domain Eukaryota; kingdom Viridiplantae; phylum Streptophyta; class Magnoliopsida; order Solanales; family Solanaceae; genus Nicotiana; species Nicotiana tomentosiformis. The sequence goes on along the minus strand of NC_090814.1, from coordinate 14,998,878 downwards.
ATAAATACCATTGTACTCACCTCAACATCTTTCACATTGTATAAATTCTCATTAGTATTTCCAGTCACTCACAACGACAATATTTCCTTGGCTCATTAGGCCATTCGCAAGATTCTTTATTCCTGGCACGATGGCCGCATTTCATATTCCACACTTTCACCTCTTTCAATTTCAAAGATCACCATCAAGTATCAACATATAGGATATTTCAGAAATTATATACTTCAAATCTATTTGAAATGAAAACTTCAAACACAAATGGTTTCTTCCCAAAGAATGAGGCATGCCCTCCAACAATAGAAACACACATGAAAATCATAAACAATCAATACACCATTTATTCTTACAATGCTCTTCCCTAGCAATGACAATATAGTTCAACAAATGAGTATATAGAACTCGAATCACACTAGATATATTTATAAAGAAAAACATTAGTTAAAGCAGCCACTAATGGGCATGAATTCAGTACAAAAGCTCTTAGGCAAATTCTATTTTCCAAATCACTTTTAACACAGTTGAGTCGAGGCTCATTTCATAATCTTTATCGTATCTTCTCAAATCATTTGTACTACTAGAAACAATCATAACTTAAATTCTTGGCACGTTGTCCACACTCCATATCCCCAATTAACTTATTTCACTTCCAACCATCTTTATAGATTATCAACAATAAGACATTTCCAAATCAAGACTTTAGGTACACATACGAGCAATTAAGAGTCTTAAGAATATTGAGATTTTCTCACACAATTTGGCATACTATCTTTCAATTTCATTGAAACACGACTCAAATCCATAACCTTTTAATATGCAACCCATACTTTTAAACTTAGGGAAACATTATGGAATTCAATTCCAAGAGAGAAAGTTTAGCCAACATACCTCAATCGAGCTTCCTTAACTCTAGAATGATCCAGAATTCTTAGCAATCCTGATCTCTTAGATGAAGAACTTATGGGTTTTTCTTGTTAATCTTCCAAGACTTGAGCAAGACTTGATGAATAATTAGCCTAGGGTTTCCTCTCTCTCTTAAACACTCTCCCTTCTCTCTAAAACATCATAATGTCTGCTCAAAAATGACCCTTTGCATGTATTTAACGAAGTAGGGTCGTGTTTTAAAAACCCAAAAATGGAGCTCCGGAACAGGTTATGCGATCGCATATGCGACCGCATATCCGTCGCATAATTACAAACCAAAATGATCAAAAAGCTGTCCGTGTATGCGGTCCGCATAACTGTTATGCGATCGCATAATTCACCGCATAACAGTTATGCGGTCGCATAGCCGACCGCATAATTGCCCCTAGACTGGCCCTTCTCCTGCTCACCTCTGCGGCCATTATGCGGCCCGCGGAGTGATTATGCGGTCAGATAATGGACCACATAAATGCACTTTTATACCATCCTCAAACACGTAAGCCTACTCCGGCACCACGAAACCTTGTATTCACTTGTAAAATTTACGGGGCTTTACACTGAAATACTTCAAAATTTTCCGGGGTATTACAAACCCGATCCACACATGATATCGTTGCGGCATGCAACCCGATCCTACTCGTGGCAGCGTGCCACCCGATCCAAACAACATATCTGTGGCGGCATGTCACCAGATCCACACATAATAATAAATAGGGAAATACCCATCAAGCCAAAAATGTTTATACCGACGAAATACCTGAATATCAACTACAAGCACGCGAAGTGCATAATACAAATCCTGGGGAGACGGATAGCGACATACGCTACGAAACTCAAGCACAACTAAGGTGCAATAAATGACTTGCATCTTGAGAGCCATCCTTCTGTCACAACACCACAAGCTACACGGGTTCTCAATACAAGTGCGAATAATCAAACCGCCTCACAGCCCACATGGCATGATAGAGATTACACTAAATAGCTAATGACGGAAATACCATCCTAGGCCCGAAGACTCCTCCGCAAGCAACGCTAAGCTAAAATGAATACATCCGGCCCAATATAGAGTGCGCACTCACATTTAGATCCATTCACAGACCTCAAGCCGATTCGGATCATACTGTACTGAGCTAACAACCTTTCAATGATCTACCCCCAAGAATAGCCATCAAATCCGGAACAAACTTCCACAATTCCCAACCAATTGAACAGAGCGCCCTTCAGGCACAAATTCTCACATTAGCGATAGTACCACAATCTCCATACTTGGTTCCAATATTTAATGAATCAAGTGACTACATGTCACACTTATACAATCCTCCCGTGGGATACGCTCCCACGGCCTTCCGCACCAGGTAACAAGTCTGCACATCCATACCACCGGTCATACTAATGCCATAAAGCGAATCAAGGATCCGCGAATCAGTACACAAAGCCTCTTACACATGACACTGATCTCAGGTGACACTGAAGACAGTACCAGCTTACTCTAAACATCTGAATTCTTTCCTGCTCATCTGAGCTCGTGACATTCTTGTCGACACCAAACTGCAACCTTGATACTCAACTTCAAATTCCCAAGCTGCTCATTGCACCTAACATGCCAATACGTGAGAATATAAGAATTTCATCATAACTCCCGAACCACTAGTAGGATACACACTTCATCATATAGGAACCTTTCACTTAACTCATTTCAGGAGAACCATAGCAACACGCGACCGAATTCACATAACCGCAGAAATTACAATCCTCAAGTAGTGGTCTAAACCGCCATAACTTTTTCGGGATCCATCTACACATAACATGCCATAATACTCGAATACCTCTAAATAAAATCAATTACGGCGACCGTCAAGCCTCGCACGTACCGCCACAAATCACGTGCATAATTTAACATGCTGAAGGAACTGATCGTTGCCACCACTAAGCCAATTCAACCATTGTTAACTGATCCGACTTCTCCTAATTTACTCTGAACTTGCCTTAGGAATAATTGTAGCTCCATTTTAAACATAACGAACCCAAATCCACACTCATCCGGAGCGACCTCATTCCTCGAGACCACGTTGCCTCAAAACCCACGAACCATCTCATACCCTCTTTGTGTGCATATTCACATCTTCAACTGGTATACTCATTCTGATAATTTCTCTATGAATCCGAAGTTATTTCCTCCCATTCCTCCCAATGCTGCACCATAGACCAATAATAACATAGAACACTCCAAGCCCCTTTCATAATCCACTGTAAAAGCTCGATACTTAACCATTCCACGGACTCGAAATCCTTAGGCACCGCACTTTAATATTTAAATCATTTTTTGAACCCACTAAGACCATTGTTGAGACTCACCCACTCTGTTTTGTTCCCAAATATGATCAAACTCCAAGGCTCTGCTAGCACATGAATGCCTTCTCAAAGAAGCATCCGGCTGAATCACCTTTCTTGTACATCACATCTACACGAAGGATAAATTTTGAGTCTTCCCAAAGCCTGAACATGAATCGATAAGGCCAATTATAGCACACATTCCTCAAATCCTTTGCTCAAATCACCACTGATGTTCCCTTTCCTTAGTCGTAATAACCCACCAATATGACGATAACTAGAAACCTCACAATTAGACAACCATGCAATCCAATCATGCGGTGGGGCTCTCCCACTTAGCTTGAAGCTATAATTGTATAACCCCGGAACCTACCAAAATTCCTTCTTCCTCCTTAACACGATCTCGCGCAATCGACCCACCAAATTCCTCGAAATCTTCCTGTTAAACATTTCATGAACATTCTGAATCACTAGCCACATTCATATATTCGACCTTTTACTGGATAGCCAGTAAAATTCTTCGTAAAAGCTTCATCAACACCACACAACCACTAGCCTACTCATATGAGATAACCCACATGTGGAAAGTCCATGCCGACACCTTCCAACGACGCTGCACTGAGTACAATTACTATGAAATCCTTAACCCATCCTTAGCGCGTGCTCATTCACCAGCTGTACAAGTCCGTTTACTCCTCATGGACACCAACTAAAGGTGCGACAATGCATTCCAATACAGAGTCATGTTGTATCCTTCTTCATATCAAGCAACTCCTTTCCGTCGTATCCAACCTTCCTCCGTATATTAGACAATATTCCAAATTAAGCTCGTAGACCTAGTCACTGTCCACCATTAATCCCAAATCACTCTAAACTTTCCCCAACACGTGTATCTATCTTACCACCGAACCCATATGCTACCCGGCCACTCTCCCACTTTGGTCAAACCCTCTCCTTTAGGCAACTTCCCGACTTCTGCTTTTTATACTTAACCTACTGGTAATTCAACCACCGCGAGACTCCCTTCTACCAGGTCCTTCCTCATCCTTCGCTTCCCAGTTGTTGCCTTAAATCAAAATCCATCTCTGTAGCACTTGGATTAATAGATCGCTACCAACTTTAAACCTCCCCGAAGATCAACTTTCTCGAGCCATCAACACTAGGAACACCGATTCGATTCTGTACCACAGCACACCGCGATCTCTGACAGCCGCTTCCCCGACACCATTCCACCATACCCTCCTTGAAGGAGAATTGAATTAAACCATAACACCGGTGAACTTAACACATTCAATCAAGGACGGCGACACCACATCACGGATAAAGATTCCACCACGCTCAAAAATACCAAGTCTCATTACTCCATCAACCCAAACCTAACCATTTTTAGTCCAATTGCCTTTTCTCCGCTGGAAATAAAACACCGAACCTCTGAATTATGCATTGAGAAAAAACCTCTTTTCGAATCATTCACTGCCCCGACACGTAGACAAGTATCCTACCATTACATCAATACGGTGCTATAACAACTCATAGACATCGTAGCAACCCGTGCACAGTCTCGAAGCCATGGAAAATACCGATACTAAGATGGAACAAAAGAAAATCCTTCTACAAGCCGACGACATTAGGCCAATCAAATATGAAGGAAGAAACATCCTGCACTACATCTGTAGTGCCATTAAAATTCCTTGATTCCCAATTTATAACAAGCGCTTCACATCGCTTAAGATTGAATAGAAAGGGAATGAAGACATAAGCCTTAAAGAAATCAAATCGCACGATGAGGAATCAAGAAGAGAAGTGCTCCTAACAGACTTGTAGCCTCTCGAAGATAAGTACATACGTTTCCATACCGATCCGCAAGACTCTACTAGACTCGCTCATGACTCGTGAGGCCTAAGTGAACCTAGCACTCTGATACCGCGCTGCCACGGCACAAATTCCATTAGAGGTCGTGAGGGTGCCTAACACCGTTGTCAGGCCAGCTAACAATAATTGATTAACTTAATTACTCATTTCAGTATTTTTAAAATCATAATTTTTTTCAAGTAAATAGTAAGAGATAGACATTACAAAGTAAATGATAGTATTTTCACAACTACAATACTGAATAGCCCATAATCACCCCCAAAACTCGGTGTCACAAGTACATGAGCATCAACTAGAAAATATATTAGAAATACAACATTTGTTTGGAAGTACAATTAGAGAGGAGAAATATATAAGTAACTCTGAAGGAGACTCTGCTGGTTGCGGATCGTAACAGGGGATGCAGCTCACCTAAGTCCCCGTAATAATCACGTCTCTGCGCTCACAAGGCCACTAGACATATATGTACCTGCACAAAAAATGTATAGCAAGTGTAGTATGAGTACGTAAATCAACGCGTACCCAGTACGTATCATGTCTAACCTCGAAGAAGTAATGAAGAGGGGTAGACTCCGACACTTACTATGGGCTAACAATAAAATACTGATATTTTACTTAAGCATGGATTGTATGAAATAGCTGTAAACGCAATAAAAAGAAGTGAGTGGACAATTTTTTTATTAATAGAAAATTTTCCAAATTTATTCTTGTCATCTAACATTTTGTAACTCAAGCCAATGAAGCAATATCAATTATTATTAATTCCAAAGATTTATCAAGCGCAAATCATGTCGAGGTCGTAAGGCCCGATCCAACATAAATATTTAAATTGTGTACCGCCGAGGGTCGAACGGCGCGAACCATAGATGCATCTATCTACTACCGAGACGTTCTGCCCGCTCCACAAAAGAGTAAATGCATTTACAACAACCAATTCAAGATTTATTAAGGGGCAATTATTCAAAGGAATACCAAATTCTCATTAACTGTCAAGAAAATGAAGTTTAACCTTTTATAATTCCTTTATCAAGTTTCAATATGATTTGAGCAATTAAATTAATAAGTAGGGCGCAAACATCGCAAGTAAAACATGATTTGGGTCCTGGACTACCCGAACATAAGCATACTAGCAGCTACGCACGGACTCTCGTCATCTCGTGCGTACGTAGCTCCCCCACAAATAGAGGCACATATTAAATCAATTTATCTATGGGGTTAATTCCCTCTTACAAGGTTATAAAAGAGACTTACCTCGCCTCAAAGCCTACTTTCCGGTCCAAGATTATGCTCAAACCCTCAATTTGGTGCCGAGCAATCCAAAACTGATCAAATAATATATAAACTAATCAATACATGTTCAAAAGTTCATATTCCAACTATTAAAGTGATTACCCAACCCTAAATGTAAGATTCCTAAAATTCACCCCTGGGCCCACGTGCCCGGGTTCTAGAAATGTTTGAAGAAAGTTGTTACCCATAACCTCACGAACTCAAATATATGATTTTTACTACATTCCATAACAAATTTCGTGGTCAGATCTCATTTTTATCCAAAACCTAGATTTTCATCTAAACCCTTGATTTTACCGATTTTTTACATGTTAATCTACCCATAATCTATGTATTTAACTCATATTTTGTAGAAATTAATTACCTCAAAGTGCTAGGTGAAAGCCCCCTTCCAAGAGCTCCAAAAATCTCCCAAGAGATGAAAGAATTGAGCTAAATGGCCTAAGTTCCACATTTAATAAAGATGTGCACATGTCTCAGATGTTGCATTTGCGACATCTGGTTCGCAAATGAGAAGGTCGCAAATGCGACAAAAACATCGCAAATGCGAACTGGGCTCCCACTGCCAAGGTCGCAAATGTGACCCAGGACTCGCAAATCCGAACCCTATCATGGTCGCAAATGCGAGCTATGCCCAGATCAGGATTCTTCGCAAATGCGAGATTCACAAATGCAAACAAGTTCTCGCATTTGCGAGACCTGCAACAGCTGCCAAGAAACACCAGAAAAACTAAAGTTTTTCTTATCCTCCCGAACGTCCGAAACTCACCCGAGCCCTCGGGGCTCCACACCAAATACGCACACAAGTCTAAAACCATCATACGAACTTGCTCGAGCGATCGAAACACTGAAATAACATTAAAACCCACGAATCAGACGCCAAAATGCATGGATTAACTCATGACCTCAAAAACATCTAAAAATACTCTCGCGCATCCGATTCCTATCAAATCAACTGGGAATGACGCCAAATTTTGCGTGCAATTCTTCAATGACATTACGGACCTACTCCAACTTCTGGAACTAGAATCCGAATACGATATCAAAAAGTCCACCCTCGGTCAAACTTTCCAAAAACTTCAAATTTCCACTTTTTGCCAAATGACCCTGAAACGACCTACGGACCTCCAAGTCCACTTCCGGATGTGCCCCTAAATCCAGAATCACCATACGGAGCTATTCCCAAGCTTAGAATCCCAAACGGATATCGATAACATTGAAATACACTTCACCCCAAATTTATGAAATACTTCCAAAATGCTAACTTTCCACAATAGGCGTCGAAACGCTCCCGGGTCATCCAAAACCCGATCCGGACATACGCCTAAGTCCAAAATTGTCATACGAACCTGTTGGAAACTTCAAATCCTGATCTCGAGGTCGTTTACTCGAAATCACACCCCTTAGTAAATTCTTCCAACTTAGAGCTTCCGAAATGAGAATTTTCTTTCTAAATCAACTCCGGACTTCCCGAAATTCAATTCCGACCACCCGTACAAGTCATAATACTTGAAGTGAAGCTGTTCATGGCCTCAAACTGCCAAACGACGTGCTAGGGCTCAAAATGACCGGTCGATTCGTTACACTCCAATTTTGCATGCAAGTCCCAAATGACAAAGCGGACATAAGCCAACTCCAGGAATCACAATCTGGGCTGGATATCAATAAATTCAACCCTCGGTCAAACCTATTAACCTTCCAAACCTTCAACTTTCCAACTTTTTCCAAAAAGCATCAGATCAACCTATAGACCTCCAAATCAACATTCAGATATACGCCTAAGTCCAAAATTACCATACGAAGCTATCACAATCATCAAAACTCCATTCCGGAGTCATCTACACGAAAGTCAAACTCCGATCAACTCTTCCAACTTAAGCTTTCAACCTTGTGACTAAGCATCCCAATTCACTCAGAAACTTTTCCGAAACAAAACGAATCACCCCGACAAGTCATATAACCATAATTGAACATAGAAGAGGCATTAAATAGAGGAACGTAGCTAAAATACTCAAAATAATTGACCAGGTCGTTACAGCAGGCCATAGTGGCTTTATTATTATATGGATCGGGTTGCACGCCGCAGCATGCCTTATTGGCTTATTATTATCCGGAGTCTGACATACCAGTAGTGAACTCATGCACAACGATATATATACACGTGCTTTGGTAAGGGGTTTCGAGCCAGGCACTGTATAGTGCTGAGTTATTGTGTGTGTGATGGAGTGGGGGCATCGAGCCGGTCCCTTGAGTGGACTGAGAGTGAGGGTATTTGATGATATCTTTGTGAAATCATTTACTTGACACGTATATTTGACATGTAGGCATAGAGATGCACTTTCCTCATACTAGCCGGTGATGTGACATTGATGATTTGACATGTATATTTGGCATGTAGACATAGAAATGTATCTTCCTCATGCTAGTTAGTAATGTGACATTGATGGTTGACATGCATACTTGACATGTAGATGTATAGACATATTATTCTCATGCTAGCGGGTAAACGAAGATTTTTATTTAATGTTGGGAAATTGGAAACAAATAAAAATCTTTTGAGAAACTAATGTTTAATTGATTCCAGTGATAAGATTTGGACTTGGACTGTTTTACCTGAAAATCATGTCTACTTCTTCATAATTGTGAAGGAACTGAGCATAATATCTTTGAGTTATCGTATTCTTACTGCCCTATTTATAGTATTTGAGTTAATATTAGCTATTGGTGTTGGACTTTGACTATTTTCCGAGCTCGTCACTACTTTCAACCTGATGTTAGGTTTGTTCCTTATCGAGTACATGGGGTCGGTTGTACTCATACTAGACTTCTGCACCTTGCGTGTAGATCTTGAAGCTGATGTTGCTGTGTATGGAGAGAGCTAGCATTAAAGATGTACCTGCATTCCGGTTATAGCTCCCATTTATCCTTGGTAGCTTTAGATGTACAAATCTGTTTATGTATATTTCGAACAAATGATGTATTAAACTCTGTAAATTCGAAGTCTTAGAAGCTGATGATTTGCACGACCAATCCTTGGAAGTTTGTATAGAAATTCAGTTATTTGACTCATTTACTCTTATTATTCACATTTGAGTTGTGTTGATTGTTAATTGGCTTACCTAGCAGGTTGGGTTAGGTGTCATCACGACTAATTAGATTTTGCGTTGTGACAAGTACGGTAGTTTTGATTTTGAATTGACAATATTTTAGTGGTTCAAGAAAAAAATAGTTTTTGTTTGAATTATAATTCATTCCTTGACAATTTTTACGAAGAGTTCTATTTTTTGTTTGTTATTGTATGACACTAAAAACTTCATATTATAAACTACAGTTCTTTCTTATTTTTTATTCAAGGCTGGAGGATTGACATAGAGTAATATTGTGCTCATAGCTGTAAAAATTCAAAAAGCAAAGAAAATAAAGAAAGATTGAGAAAAAAAAAAGAAAAAAAGAAGAAACAAATGCAAAGTGAAGGAAAATTTGGACCTCTTTATTTGCTAGAGGATTGGGCGTTCCGATGCCGATTGTATCATCATTGAGTCAGCTCCTTGTTTTTCGCATTTAGCTTTTTCTTTCATAAACAATAAAATAGTTTGTACATATATTAAAGTTTTGAAAATATCTTTTAACATTTGAAAAAAATATAAAATGTTAACTAGCAAATTGTTTGTTTTTTACGATTGTTAACTGTTATTTTAAATGATTATGTTTGGACCATATTTGATTGAAGTTTGAAAAATTAGTATTTTGAGTTACTTTGAAGTTGAAATTGTGTTTGATGTGAATTTCATTTAGAGAAAGAAGCTAAAACTTTTGTGAGTAAAATATTACTTCCTTTGAGATACTCAAACAAAACTTTTAGGTTCAGAATATTTTTATTTAAAATTAAAATTAAAATAATAGATGAAAGTATAAAATAATCATTGAATTTCAAATAGTGTGTGTCCAAATGCGCTAATAACATGTAACAATTTGACCAGTCGTTTTGAGCTTTAGAATGTCGTTCGGCGGTATGAGACCTTGATTAGCTTTAGTTTATTTATTATGACTTACATGTGTACTCGGATTTGAATTTTGGGAAGTTCAGAGTTGATTTGGAAGGAAATTCTCAATTCAGAAGCTTTTAAGTTTGAAGAGTTGACCAAGGTTTAACTTTTGAGTAAATGACCTCGGAATCGGGATTTGAAAGTTCCTATAGGTTCGTAAGATAATTTTGAAATTCGGCGCGTATTTGGGTTAAGTATCGGATGGTCCGAAAGCCATTCGATGCTTATTATCAGAAGTTTCCATTTTGAAGGTTTTAAATTTGCTAAGTTTGACTTTGAGTGTGCTTTGTTGATATCAGACTCAGGGCAATGTTCCGGGACCTTGGATAGGTTCGTTTTATTGATTGAAACTTGTGTATGAAGTTTGGTCGTGATATGAAATGTCTAAGTGTGATTTGGACGCGTTTGGAGAGGCTTAAAGGTTTGAAAGTTAAAAGAAGGATTTTAATTATCGATTCATGGTTTTTATATTATTCGTGAATTTCGAGCCTTTGGATAAGTTTGGATAAGGTATTGAGACTTGTTGGTGTGATAGGACAGGGTCCCGAGGGGCCTCGGGTGTGATTCAGGGTGATTTCAGACCAATTGTCGTTGTTTGGTTGTCGTTAGTTTATGGTGTCAGGCGTGTTCTCCGCGATCGCGAAGGGTTGTTGGAGCTGGTGAAGATTTTGTTCTTCGCGATCGCGCAGAGAGGGTCACGATCATGGAAGGTAGTCGGGTTCTTCTATGTGTTAGCGTGGTAGGAGTCGCAAACGTGATGTGGTGTTGGGGCTAGCCTGGTTGGGAGAGTTGTATTACGCGATCGTGTGAGGGGTATCACGATCGTGGAAGAGGATGTTGCTGAGGTTGGAAGATTTGCCTTCGTATTCCCGGAGGTAGGCTCGCGTTCGCTTAGGCTTGGTTGTCTGTGCATCGCGATTGCGAGAGGACCTTGCGTTTGCGAAGAAGGAATTTTGGGGCAAGGATGGTTTGGCCTTTGCTATCGCGATGGAAACTTCCACGACATAGAGGAAAGATCTGGGCAGAATATGAACTTAATACGGGACTTAGCTCATTTTTCACTTGGGTTGGCCGATTGTGGGAGCTCTTTAAGGGGAGATTTTCATCATGTCTTACAAGGCAAGTGATTCCTACTCATTCTGAGTTAAATACATGAATTATATATGGATTTTAACATGAAAATTAGTAGAACTAGTGGGACTTTGGAAGAAAACCTAGAAATAGTATTTTTGGATTTTGACCACGAAATTGGATATGGAATTGAGAATAAATTATTTATTTGAGTTCATGGTATTGTGGGTAATGTTTATCTTCAAAGGTTTTAGGAATTCGGGCACGTAAGCCTGGGGGATTGACATTGTTTACTTTTCTAGTGGAGTGGGGAATTGTTATAAATTGTTAAATTAAAAGGTTTTGAGTATATTTTGATTGGTTTGAACGTTGTTTGACTAGTTTCGGATGGTTTGGCATTGGTTTAAGGAGTTAGAGAGGTGTTGGAGTCAGTTATCAGGTTTCAGAGTGAGGTAAGTCTCCTGTCTAACCTTGTGAGGGGAAATTTATCCCGTATGTGTTATATTGTTTATGTGCTACATGTTGTGGGAGCAACGCACGTATGAGGTGACGAGCATTCGTGCATATGCTAGAATTCCTTATTAGGCCCGGGTAGACTTAGACTCATGCCATGCTTTAATTGTATTATTTGAGTTATCCTTGCCTATTTACATGCTTTAATTATCATATTTAGCCTGAGACTTGATTTGTACATTGTATCAAACCTTGCACCTTAAACACATGACGAGCTACATGGTTAGTCGTAGAACTTATACTTTCTTTTATAGATTTATCTCGCGCCGTGCATATTTGTCTGAAAGCTTCTTAAATTTCATAACTCATATGCATATTTGTGAGTGGGTCCATTGACCCGTCAAAGTCTTTACTATTTCTATGGGATCGGCTTAACGCCTCACCAGTATCATTATAGGATCGGCCCATTCACCCCGGCAGTATTATGAGATGCATCTGTGGTTCGTGCCGGTAGGCCCTCGATAGTGTACATGATAATGGGATCAGGCTGAACGTCTCAGCGGTACTATTAAGGGATCAGGTCGTACGCCATGGTAGGAAATCGTGCCATTATTCGTATGGGATCAAGTCGCTCGCCTCGGCAGAATCAAGCAAAATATGTGTTAAGAAGTCAGTGTACTTGTGAGTCTAGCAGACTTTAGATATGACCTTTTATTCGGTGTTGCCCATTATTTATACTATTTGAGGTAGTGTCTGGTATTTGAGGACTTTGGGTTTACTCTTCAGTTGAGGATCGTATTATGTACTTATATATGTTTGTACAATTTTTACTTGCCAGGCTTCGTACCTGTCTACTTTTATTATTACACTTGATTTATTGGACCACTAGTAAGTGTCGGTGTTGACCCCGTCGTCACTACTTCTTCGGGGTTAGGCTAGATACTTACTGGGTACACGTTGATTTATGTACTCATACTACATTTCTGCACTGACTGTGCAAGTACTAAGATATATACTTTTTATGGTTATTCGGGCGCGTTGGCATAGTTACTGAGGAGACTTTGTGGTGAGCTTCTCTTTATGTTATGATCCACAGCACACGGAGTCCCTGGTCTGTCCATTTATTTTATTTTGTATATTATATATTTCAGATAGATGTTGCAGTAGTATTGTACTTCCTAGTAGATGCTCATACACTTGTGACATCGGGTTTTACGGATTTAGATTTTGCTCGTAGTTGTATTCTGTTATGATTTTACGTTGATATTTCATCCACATTCGAATATTTAAAATAATAACATCTATATTTTTATAAAAGCAGACGAAATTTCACTCTTTATTTTTTTAATTATTTCGAAATATATTTTGGATCTACTATTAAGGTATTAAATTTATTGTTGGCTTGCCTAACGGTAGTGTTGGGTGCCATCACGACTTTCAGTGGGTTTTGGACCGTGACAGTTTGGTATTAGAGCACTAGGTTCACTTAGGTCTCATGAGTCATGTGCAAGTCTAGTAGAGTCTTGCGGATCAGTATAGATATCTCTTTACTTATCATCGAGAGGCTATATGACTGTTAGGAGAACTTCTCTTTCTTGATTCCTTGTCGTGCGATTTGATTTAGTTGAAGCTTATGTCTGCAGTTCTTTCCAACTCATTCGTACGCGGCTTCGAGCATTAGATACCTATTGTGCATCAATTAGTTGTGGATATTATCACGACCCAAAATCCATAAAGGTCATGATGGCGTCGGACTCCACTGTCAGGCAAGCCAACAATAAATACTTAATTAGGTTCTCATTTTCTTACTTTTGAAATCATATTTTTCCTTTAATTAAATAGCAAAAGATGGAGTTTACAAAGTAAATAATAATATTTTCAATAATTTTAATACAAGACAACCCATAATCACCCCAAAACCCGGTGTCACAAGTGCATGAGCATCAACTAGGAAGATTAAATAAAATACAACACATGTCCAGAATACATTTTAGACAGGAAAATACATAAGTAACTTTGAAGGGGACTCTGTTGGCTGCGGATCATAGATGGGACTGCAGCTCACCTAAGTCTCTGTATTTAACCACACCTCTGCGCCCGCTAGGCTGCTAGTCATATATGCACCTGCACAAAAATATGCAGCAAGTGTAGTATGAGTACGTAAATTAACGTGTACCCAGTAAGTATCCCGCCTAACCCCGAAAAAATAGTGACGAGGGGTCGACTTCGACACTTACTAGTGATCCAATAATATCAGGTACAATAAAGAAGTGAATGAATGTGATACATAGTAAATATATGAAACAAACAAGTATAAAATACGTAGTATAATTTTCCTCTTTACAATTTACTTAAGCTATCAAATAGCAAGTTCCCTCCGTAACCGGAGCATATATATAGATATAGTGGATTTCATCAAAGAGGTTCTTATAATCCAAATCAGGGAAAAACCCTCAGATACACTGGCTTCTTGCCAAACGTTATGCATGATTCCTTGAGTATAATATATATATATATATATATAGGAAATGACGAGGCGTACGGCCCGATCCAACATAAAAGTAAATTACGCATTGCCGAGGGTCGAATGGCGCGAACCATAGATACATCTATTAACCTGTCGAGGCGAACGGCCCGCTCCCACAAGAGTGTGGTACATAAATCCTGCCGAGGCGAACGACCCGATCACATAAGAGTGGTAGATGGAAATACCCCGCTCACGAATCATACGTGCGACGTGGTCAAATATAAATTTAAGGAATCTCCCCGCTCGCGGATCATACTTGCGACGTGGTCAAATATAAAATTAATCATTAAAATCATATCTCTCTCTTGATTCTTTTCAAAATAACGGAAATTTAGCTTGTAGCTTTTTAAGGAAATCACCCCACTCGTGAAACATACATGTGACGCGGTTACACATAGATTTCTTAAGCTATTGTAGCATTACTCAATCCTTTTCGAAATTACAAAGTTCAAACGAACCCTTTTAAATCTTACATTCTTCAATTTGAACTCCTTTAAAATATTTAATAAGAAAACTCAATTTCGCTCCCTCTCAAGGCAGACAATAAACATAAATCAATAACAATATCAACAAGGCATAATGTGAGCCTAAAACTACCCGGACATAGGCATAGCTATTAGCTACGTACGAACTCTCGTCACCTCGTGCGTACCTAGCCCCCACAAATAGAAGCACACAATAATTTAGTTCACCTATGGGGTTAATTCCCTCTTACAAGGTTAGAAAGGAGACTTACCTTGCTCCGAAATTCCATAACAGGCTCCAAGGCCGCTCCGACAATTCAAACTGATGCTCGTCGCTCCAAAATTAGTCAAATATGACGCAACCGAATCAAAATATACATTAATACTCATAATTAATCATTTTATAACAATTTCCAACTCCATTCGAAAAGTTGATAAAATCACCCTCGGGCCCACGTGCCCGGATTCCAAAACTTTTCGAAGATAAAATTTACCCATAACCCCACGAACGCAAATATATAATTTATTCTCCATTTCATGCCCAAATTCGTGATCAAAATCCAAGAATACAAATTCCTAGGTTTCCTACCAAAACCCCACAATTTCTACAAATTTTCATGTCTAAATCCATATATAAACCATGTATTTAACTTGCAATAGGTGGGAATCCCTTACCTTGACATAGATGATGAAGATGGAGCTCGAAAATCGCCTCAAGACCGGCTCCCATGGAGAAAATGAAGTGAAAATGGCCAAAAATCCCGTTTTAAAACATCTCACTACCCAGTCCGACTCCTTCTTCGCGAACACGGCAACCCCTTCGCGTTCGCGAAGCTCAGCCAACCCAAGCCCAGAAAACCTTCTTCGCGTCCGTGTTCCTCACGACGCATTCGCGAAGCTTTCCGATCTCACTGCTTTATGTTCCCATACCCAGCCTCGCGTTCGTGTAGGCCAAACATCCTCAGGCCCAGTCCTCATTTCCTTCTACGCGTTCGCGACTCCCCACTAGCGTTTGCGTAGGTTCCTCATGTTCTTCACCGCATTCGTGTCTCAACCTTTGCGTTTATGAAGGCCAATCTCAATAGCCCCATAATATTCCTCTTCGCGAACGCGGGACTTCCTTCACGTTCGCGAAGAAGGACACCAGACACCAGCAACAGCATTTCCCAAGCACCTCCAAATGATCTGAAACCACCCTGAAACACACCCGAGGCCCCCGGGACCCCGTCCAATCATACCCACCAGACCCATAACATAACACAAACATGCTCGATACCTCAAATCACATCAAGCAATATCGAAATCATGAATCACACCCCAATTCAAACTTAATGAACTTTGAAACTTCAACTTCTACAATCGATGCCGAAACCTATCAAATCACATCCGATTGTCCTCAAATTTTGCACACAAGTCACATTTGACATTACGGACCTATTCCAACTTCCGAAATCAGATTCCGACTCCGATATTAAAAAGTCCACTTCCGGTCAAACTTCTCAAAAACCTTCAAATTTCTAGCTTTAGCCAAATGACTCCAAAATGACCTACCGACCTCCGAATCCACTTCCGGACGCGCTCAATAACAGAATCACCATACATAGCTATTCTCAAACTCGTAACCCCAAACGGACATTGATAACATTGAAATGCTATTCAACCCAAATTTATAAAATTCTTCCAAAATGCCAACTTCCACAATAGGCGCCGAAACGCTCCCGGGTCGTCCAAAACCTGATCCGGACATGCGCCCAAGTCCGAATTCATCATACAAACCTATTGGAACCTTCAAATTCCGATTTCGAGATCGTTTACTCAAAAATCCAACCTTAGTCAATTCTTCCAACTTAAAGCTTCCGAAATGAGAATTTTCTTTTCAAATCAACTCTGAACTTCCGAAATTTCAATTCCGACCACGCGTACCACCCATAATACCTGAAGTGAAGTTGCTCATGGCCTCAGACTACTGAATGACGTGCTAGAACTCAAGACGACCGATCGGGTCATTACAGATATACTGCAGATGTGGCGCATGATGTCTTTCCCTGTATAGGTGAGTGGAATATTATCATCGTCGTGTGGAGAGGTATTAAGTTATTCTGGTTCAGTGTTGGTGTTGCCTGCATGTTCAGAGCTATACACGTTGTATTATGATGCTTCTCGCGCTGTCATTGTTGCACCCTATTTTGCGCGACTCAAAACAAGATTCAACTAGTGGTTTCCTTATTGTTGATGAAAGAGAGTTGCCACCTAATATTTAAATGTATATTAGGGTACCTATTCAGTTATTATATCATTATCCTATTAGTCTGCTAATCAGTGAGATTTGGGTAAGGATTCTTGTTCTTCTAAGAGGAAGGTGTTAGGCACCCCTTAGAATCTACTTAAGGTAGCTCCATAGGACTTATACTAGGTTTAGGGAATTGAATGTCTATATTCTACTTAGTTGGTGCTTAAACGTTTGTGGCTTACTCTATATCTTGTTTGAAGTTCATTATTTGAAAGAAAATAATATATGTACTTTGAAAAGAGAATAAATATTTGATTTGTAAAAACCCTTTAAAATGTTTTACATCTACATGATTGAAAAGATTTGAAAATATCGTTACATCTATAATATTTGAAAGGATGTAAAAATGTGGCCATCTTTATCTTTAAAATAGTATAGCTATTTGTATAACTCTATGTAAAGTAAAGGCTATTAGAGAAATAGGTTTTAGGTATATCTTAAAGAATGATTTCAAATTTTGGTATCCATGTTTAGAAGAAAACTTGTTGAAGTAATCCTTGATTACAATCGTGTCTGACTTTGTTCATAGATAACTAACTTGGAAATCTCTCTTTTAATTCCGGCTTTTTTTAAAAGAAGAATTACTTTCATTTCCAATCTGTCTTGAGCTTCAAAGGAATGGTTAGTGTGAAATAAAAAAAGTCTTATAGAGTGAAAACAAATGATCAAAGGGTTGAAGTTTTATAACTAAGATAATGTAAAAGTGATTCTTTTATTACCTACGAATATCGTTTTGCCTAAGTTCCTAAAAGGATTAAGGAATAATAAGGGCATTCAATCAATATCATTAGTGTCATATACATATAGAAACAAAACAACAGATTCAATTCATCTAATAATGAGGAAGGAAAGGAAACTGGACTTAGTATTTGAGCCTAAAGAAATGTTGGCCCAACAGATTTCAAACAGCAGTTACAGACTGCAGTGACTTGGACTCTAGGCTAGAACTTGAGCCCGAGTTCTTGAGAACTCAGTGGACCCAATTTGATCACATATGCAAAACAAAAGAGAGATACTAGTTATAATTCCCAATATGGCATTTAAATGCAATTAATAGCATAATAGGGCCAATATGAGGCCCAATAAGATTATAACAAATGTTGTAATTAAGTATGCAGTAAAGGCAATGCAAGGCCCAACAAAGTGAACAAAATGATAATCTCAGTGAAGCCTTCTTTTTATTTAGCATTTATCCTAAAGGGATTCATAAGTGTTAATGATCAAGAGCTTAGAGCAAAATCTCATTCATGGACAAGGCACCCTTTGGATCCCTGACACTTTAGAGTTCACAAGGGTCTCAGGGACTCCGAGCAGTGCTTGTGTAAGGGAAGGCATCTCAACCATAAACGAGATCCTACTCCTAAATACTCTTAATCACTCACACCCTCTCTTCCCTATAAGTTTAGTTGCCAATGAGGCATTCATTGTGACAACTAATAGCAAATACACAGATTCAATTATACATAATTTTATAGAAGTTATATAGAACACCATTATAAGTATAAAATACCAGATTACATTATTGAGGTAACAATTCAAATAAAAGAGTATAGGTCATTGTCAGCACTTTCAATATCCATAAGAATATCCAAAGGAACCAACCACATATATAAACAAAGAGAGGCAAACACCAGTAAACTAGTTTAGAAGTCCAAACACTAAATCAGGTGATTCAGAAGGTAGAGAAGATATATACACCAACCTTATTAACTCTACTGACAAGTTTTACTTAAAACATGATTAGTGTGTATGCATGATAGTGCAATTTTTAACCACTTATTAGTACATTCTTACTATAGTATTTAGTCCAAAAATAATAGTTTTTTCTCCGAATCTAATGAAAAAGGTTGAATTACAGGTGCTCTAGAGAATGTGACCTCAATGAAGAAAAATAACTCAAAAAGGAGATGTTCTAGCCAAGTTCAGCAAATAGGAGAAATATTAAGAAAGTTTTAGTCCACAAAATTCCATCTGTGGCCACAAAAGCAAGTGTGGTTTGCAGAAGATAAAATGCATCCGCAGAAGAAGAATTGGAACTTCAGGGATTTTTGGCATAACTGCAATCCGCAGACTAAAATGTTCAGTCGTACTTGGTCCGCAAAACAGGTCCGCACTGACAAAGCTTGAAAGATCAAAGAATGTGCAATCGAACAAGTCTGAAGCTTCTTCAAATACGACCCGCATAAATTCAAGTGCGGCCTCAGAAGCTAAAGTGCGACCGCAAAGCTCATCCTACTGAAAGCACAGCATTATCAACCCAGCTGAAGTGCGGACCGCAGAAGCTGAAGTGTGGCCGAGAACCCTCTGAAGGGCATTTGTGTCAAAGAATTCAGGAACCCTATAACTCGAACTTTATGACTTTGTTTGGGGTATCTTTCATCGTAGCAGCTGCTAGGTCATTATTTTTAGCTATTTGGAGAAACTTTGAGCTACAATTAGAGAGGATCAGTTACTTTTCCCATTGATTTTAGTTTTACGTCTTTAATTTCTTTCTCTTGTCATCTTTCTATGTCAATTGCCATGAGTAGCTAGATTTTTATCTAGGATTGTGATCCAACACTAGTGTATAAAATTTATGGGTGTTTAATATTAATTCTTGATATTGATTAAGTTAGTGTTATTTAGACTTGTTTATGCTTTAAAGTTAGAATTATTGGTTGCAAACATTAATTCATACCTATTTGACTTTGTTCTTACTTGAGAAAGAGGAATTTAGTCTAGAAAAACCTGGCTAACAAGAAATTGAACTAGTTGAGTTATTGATTAGTTTAATTAAAAGATTAGAACTAGAAATAAGAATAATTTAACTTGTATTCATATTCAATTGCATCTATAGCAACCCATTTAGATTAGGAAGAGATAATTTGGGCATAATCACTCTTTAACCGAGAGGTATTGAGTGAGTACTTCAGTATTGAGAGTCATAACAACCTCGATCTACCAAGCAAGCATAAATTTACTCTACCCATTAGGTTTACACCTAGGTTAAGGTTACAACCCTAGGCTTTTCTCTATTTGATAAAATCTAAAAAAAATCAATTATTACTTGTTTGCTAGCTAGTCAAAATCCTTAGTAGCTTAATTTAGCAAAATTGATACAGACTTTTATTTGGAAGTTAAATCTAGTTATTTCGAGTTGATCTCTTAAGTATTTACCTTAACACCCAATGTAAACTCCTTATAGATTTGACCCAGACTTGCATTGGATTTACTATTGTAACGACCATTTTATATTCCCTTAATTAGGTTGTGAATTGGATATGATCAATTTTTGACGTCGTTGCCGGGGAGTTTACGGTGTTAGCTATATCTTTAGTTTGTTTCTTGAGTATCTTATTTTACTTTAATGATTCTAACTTATTGAAGGGATTGTAGGTTTCAAATGGCGAACAATGAACCTAGAAACATACCATTGGGAGAGGTGGATGGCGAAGAAGAGCAACTTGATGAAATGCCACAAGTTCCACAAAAAAAGCGTTGAGGACGTGGGCAACAAGACAATGTGCCTCCACCTCCCCCACCTCCACCACCACCACAAGCACAAGCAGCGTAACACCGGATTTTTTCCAATGAAGGATATGCAAGTTCTATAGTCCCCTCTTGCATTAGGGCAGAAAACTTTCAAATTACCAATGTGATGCTCACTTTGCTCGAGCAACAAGGTTATTTCACCGGGGCGTCGACTCAAAATGCTTACAAGTACTTGAAAGATTTTATGGATATGTATTGGAGAAGAAAACAAACAAAAGTTTATGCAGATGCATTACGGTTAAGGCTTTTTCCCTTATCACTAAGGGATAAGGCTTTGGATTGGTTGGAACGCTTGCCTAATCATTCCATTCATACATGCGATAAATTCGCGATGAATTTTATTTCAAAGTTCTTCTCTCCCGGGGATATGAAAACTCTACAGGATGAACTATTAGCTTTCAAGAAAGAGCCCAATAAACCTTTGTATGAAATTTGAGAGCGGTATCGGACTATAGTGAAGGATTGCCCGAACAATTATATGACCGACAACAAAATCCAACAAAACTTCTATTGTGGTATTAATACCATAAACTAATGTGTGGTCAATCAATTGGCCGGATGAAATTTCATGACAACACCTTCAGCGATGGCATGTGAGATTATTGATGAAATGGCGGAAACTTCTTCGGCTTGGCAATCCCCAAGCAATGTTCCCCAAAGTGATCCCAACATGATTCATCTTCATAAAGAATTGCAAGACCATGGGCAAGCTATTTCCAAATTGACCACAACCATGAAACAACTCACTAAGGCTCAACTTCATAAAACTCAAGCTCCTAAGCAAGGTCATGTTATGGAAGGAGTGAGTGTCTTGACCAACAAAAAGAGGACTAAAGGTCCCCAATTTTAACCCTGGGTGGAAACTTATGCACATGATGATGGTGGTTATGATCAAGATGACTCTTATCAAGAGCAAGAAGAAGTGGTACGATTGGGGTTCCAACAATCAAGGAAATTGTCATAAAAACAACAACAACCAAAGAAATTGGGGAAGCAATAATAATCATGCAAATCGGAGTTCGTGTTTTCAAAGACCCCCCAATGTACCAAAAACCGAGCAACCCACCTCATTATCCTTCACATGGTTCAAGTTCTTCAAGCAATGAAATGGGTCATATTGAGAACATGTTCAAGCAAATGATGGAAAAGAATATGAATTCAGATGCCCAACTAGCCACACATA
Organism: Nicotiana tomentosiformis; assembly: GCF_000390325.3. Taxonomy (NCBI): domain Eukaryota; kingdom Viridiplantae; phylum Streptophyta; class Magnoliopsida; order Solanales; family Solanaceae; genus Nicotiana; species Nicotiana tomentosiformis. The sequence continues at coordinate 14,976,899 of NC_090814.1, read as the reverse complement.
CCTCATCATTCTGTAATCTTGAAGTTTAAATGGGGCAAATCTCTCAAGCTCTTAATATTCGTCCTAAGGGTGCATTACCAAGTGATACGGTGGTAAACCCAAATATTGGTAACAACATGGGTCATGCCGTGGAGTTTATCAAAAGAAGTTGAAGAGGTGGGAACGCACCCACCTCCAATGAAAAAGCAACTTGAAGATGATGACCAAATGTTCCAAGAGAAGGAAGTCCCACAAAATGATGTTCAAGTACAAGATGATGTTCGGATTGATATTGATGATAGTGTGGAAGAGACACGAGAGGATGTGAACCCGTCTAGGGAACTCATCATGGACATGCTGGATCCGGTGGTGCAAAAGGCTAAGGCACCTTTGCCAAAGCCTCCACCCCCTTACCCTCAAAGGCTCGCTAAGCAAAATGGTGAGAATCAATTCATGAAGTTCATTCAAATGATGAAAGGTCTCTCTATTAATGTGCCATTGGTTGAAGTTTTGTAACAAATTCCCGGTTACGCCAAGTTTATGAAAGATTTTGTGACGAAGAAGAGGTCGATGAACTTTGAAAAAATCAAGGTCACTCATCAAGTGAGTGAAATTGTTCATTCCATGGCTCCTAATTTGGAGGATCCCGGTGCTTTCATAATTCCTTGTACTATTGAAAGTGCCTATTTTGCTAAAGCTCTTTGCGATCTTGGGGTGAGTATCAATTTGATGCCCTATTCGGTGTTCAAACTTTTGGGTATTGGGAAACCAAGACCATATCTATGAGTTTGCAAATGACCGATCGCGCAATGAAAAGACTGTTGGGTGTGATTAAGGATGTATTGATCCGAGTTGATAAGTTTATTCTTCTGGTGGACTTTGTCATTCTTAATTGTGAAGTTGATTATAAAGTGTCTATAATTCTTGGGAGGCCCTTCCTTACTATGGGTAAGGCTATTAGTGATGTTGAAGCCAGAGAACGCACTTTCCGAGGTGGTAATTAACAAGTAGTATTTCATGTGTGCAAATCTATGCGTTAACCAAATAGCAATGAGGTGTGTTCCTTTGTAGATTTGGTGACTGATGTCATTATTGATGATACTAGTGCTACAATTAATTTTGGTGACATGTTGGAAGGCGTTTTGCTCAACTTTGATAATGATGAGATGGAAAGTTTCATGGAATGTGTGAATTCATTTCAAGGAATGGGGTCTAACAACTATGCACCCTGAAAGTTGTTATTGGATCTTGTTAATAGGAAGACTCCTCCTACAAAGCCTTCAATTGAAAAGCCACCGACCTTGGAGTAGAGGACATTTGCACTTCAACGTCGGTATGAATTTCTTGGCCCTTGTTCTCTTTACCAGTAATTCTTTCCTCTTGTTTGACTAATGTGCGGGTAAATTCCACATTGGCCATCTTACAGATAAGAAATAAAGCTATCGGATGGACTTTGGAGAATATTTGGGATATAATCCCTGCATTTTGCATGCATACGATCAAGTTAGAGGATGGTGATAAATCGTCCATCAAAAGTCAAAGAATACTCAATGAGGCTATGCAAGAGGTGATAAAAAGGGAGATTATCAAATGGTTGGATGTCGTGCTTGTCTACCCCATTTTCGATAGCTCATGGACTTCTCCGGTCCAATGTATCCCGAAGAAAGGGGGCATGACGCTTGTTACCAATAATAAGAATGAGTTGATACCGAAAAGAACGGTCACCGGTGGAGAGTTTTTATGGATTATCGTAAGCTCAACAAAGTCACAAGGAAGGACCACTTTCCTCTCCCTTTCATGGATTAAACGCTTGATAGATTTGCCACCCGTGCCTTCTATTAATTTCTTGATAGTTACTCGAAATACAACCCAATTCTTATTGCACTTGAAGACCAAGAGAAAACCATATTTACATGTCCATATGGTACTTTTACTTTCAAATGGATGCCATTTTTATTGTGCAATGCTCCAGCGACTTTTAGTGGTGTATGATGTCTATCTTCATGGACATGATGGAAGACGACCTTGAGGTCTTCATGGATGACCTTTCGGTGATTGGGGATTCATTTGATGATTGTCTTGCTAATTTGGACAAGGTGTTGGCTAGATGTGAGGAAACAAATCTGGTATTCAATTGGGAGAAATGTCATTTCATGGTTGAGGAAGGCATTGTCCTTATCCATAAGATTTCAAAGAATGGCATTGAAATCAAAAAACGATTTAAGTTATTTCTAAGCTTCCACCCCTACCTCGGTGAAGGTATGAGGAGTTTCTTGGGCCATGCGGAATTCTACCGGCGATTTATCAAAGACTTTTCTTAAGTGGTGAACCCTTTGTGCAAACTCATTGACAAGGATGCTAAGTTTCATTTCAATGATGATTGTATGACAGCTTTTGAACAATTAAAGTTGAAGTTGACAATAACTCATATCATTACATCTCCAAATTAGAGTTTGGCGTTCGAGATCATGTGTGATGCAAGTGATGAAGTGGTTGGGGCTATTTTGGGGTAACGCATCAACAAAGTTTCCCACCCTGTCTACTATGCTAGTAAGACCAAGAATAGCGCGCAAGTCAACTATACTGTTACGGAGAAGGAGATCCTTGCCATTGTGTTAGCTATTGAGAAGTTTTGTCCATACTTGATGGGTGCCAAAGTTATTGTACACACGGATCATGCGGCACTCTGCTATCTTATGAGTAGAAAAAAATCTAAAGCTCGTTTGATGAGATGGGTGCTTTTGTTGCAACAGTTTTATATTGACATCCAAGACAAAAAGGAAAGTGAAAAACAAGTGGCAGACCACTTGTCTCGTTTGGAGGAGATGGGGAGGCCAAATAATGGCCTTGTGATCAATGACTCTTTTCCCGATGAGCAACTCTTGGCACTTTAAATGAAAGAGGTACCATAGTGCGCAAATTTGGCAAATTTTCCTGTGAGTGGTATCATTCCGGAAGAATGCACATCAAACAAAAGGTAAAAGATCAAGAGGAATTGTTAAGACTACTATTAGGATGAACCATACCTTTTGTGGATTTGCACGTATGGGGTGATTAGAAGATGTGTGTCGTAAGAGGAACAAAGTGATGTTCTTGGGAATTGTCATTCTTCTCCCTATGGTGGTCATCATGGTGGAGCAAGAACGGCGGATAAAGCCTTAATTTATGGTTTCGATTATCCTACCCTCTACAAAGATGAAAATGAGTTGGTGAGAAGATGTGATGAATGTCAACGGGCTGGTGGAATTTAAAAGAAACATGAAATGCACCTTACAACCATCTTGGAGATAGATATTTTTTGTGTTTGGGGAATTGACTGCATGGGCCCATTTGTGTGTTCTTGTGGCAATGATAAGTGTGAATTTTAACCACGTATTAGTACCTTCTTGCTTTAGTTTTAGTCCAAAATTGCAAATTTTTGTCTCCAGAAGATGGTTGACTTGCAGGTGTGCTGGAGAATGTGAGCTCAGTGAAGAATTATAACTCAAAAAAGAGATAATCCAGCTAAGATCAGAATAGTATGGTCCATAGAATTTTATCTGTGGCCGCAAAAGCAAATACATCCTGCAAAAGATGAAATTCCATCGCAAAAGAGGAGCTGAAGCTTCAGGGATTTTTGGTAGAAGTGCAGTTCACAAACCAAAAAGTGTGGTCGCACTTGGTCCACAAAACAGGTTTGCACTAACAAGTCTGAAAGATCAGAGAAGATGCAATCGAACAAACTCCGAAGCCTCCTCAAAGTGCTACCTGCAGCAATTTAGTGCGGCCGCAGAACTCCTCCAACTGAAAGCACTCACAGCAGTAACCTACCAAAGTGCGGACCTCAGATCTTAAAGTGCTGTCGCAGAACTCTCCGAAGGGTATTTTTGTTAGGAACTTCGGAGCACCATAAATAGACGTGAAACACTTTTTAAGACATCTTTTTGTATTGTAGAAGCAGCTGGTAGTTATTCTTAGCTATTTGGGGAAACTTTGAGCTACAATTAGAGAGGATCATTACTTTTCCATTTTATTTTAGCTTTATGTCTTTAATTTCTTCTTTTTTCATTTTTCTATGTCCATTGCTATGAGTAGCTAGAATTTATCTAGAATTGTGATCCAACCCAAGTGTGTAAAACTTATAGGTGTTTAATATTAATGCTTGCTATTGATTGGGTTTATCTTAAATAGCCTTGGTTATGCTTCTGAGTTAGAATTAATGGTTGCAAACAATGATTCATACCTATGTGACTTTGTTCTTACTTGAGAAAGAGGAATTTGGTCTAGGAAAACTTGGCTAACAAGAAATTGATCTAGTTGAAGTATTTATTATATTAATTAAAGTATTTGAACTAGAGATATAGATAATCTAACTTGGACTCATATTTAATTATTTTGATTGCTACCCATTTAGACTTGAGAGAGCCAATTTGGGAATAATCACTCTTCAACCGAGAGGTATTTAGTGGGTACTTATGCATTGAGAGTCATAACAAACCCGTTTTACCAAGCAAGCATCGATTTACTCAACCCATTAGGTTTGCACCTAGGCTAAGGTTACAACCCTAGGCTTTTCTCTATTTGATAAAACTTTAAGAACATCTAAACCATTACTTATCCACTAGTTAGTCAAATTTCTTAGTAGTTGAATTTAGAAGAATTGATACCCACTTTTGTTTGGAAGCTAAATCTAGTTATTTCGAGTTTCTCTCTTAAGTATTTACCTCAACACCTATTATAAACTCCTTGTGGATTTGACCCCGGCTCGTGTTGGGTTTATTATTGTAACGAACATTTCATATTCCTTTAATTGGGGTGTGGATTGGATGTGATCAATTTTTGTCGTCATTGGCGGGGAGTTTATGGTGTTAGCTATATACTTAAGTTTATTTCTTAAAGTATCTTCTTTTACTTTCGTGATTTTAATTTGTTGAAGTGATTGTAGGTTCTAAATGGCGAACAACGAACTGGAAACATACCATTGGGAGAGGTTGATGGCGAAGAGGAACACCTTGATAAAATTCCATAAGTTCCACAATAAAACCACCGAGGTCGTGGGGAAACAAGACAATGTGCCTCCACCTCCCCCGCCTTCATCGCCTCCACAACCACAAGCGACGAAACATCGAATTTACCCAATGAAGGGTATGAAAGTACAATAGTCCAGCATTAGAGCGGGAAACATTTAAATTACCAATGTGATGCTCATGTTGCTTGAGCAGCGAGGTTATTTCACCGTAGCGCCAAATCAAAATGCCTGCAGATATTTGAAGGGTTTTATGGATACGTGTTGGGGAAGAAAACAAATAAATGTTTCGGAAGATGCTTTGTGGTTAAGGCTTTTTCTCTTCTGACTAAGGGGAAAGGCTTTAGATTGGTTGGAACACTTGCCAAATTCTATTCAGGCATGGGATATATTGGCGACGAAGTTTAGTTCCAAGTTTTTCTCTCCCGAGCATATGAAAACTCTACGGGATGAAATATTGGTTTTCAAGCAAGATCCCAATGAACCTTTGCATGAAATATGGGAGTGATATCGGAATATGGTGAAGGAATACTTGAATAATGATATGACCGACAACATGATCCAAAAAGAATTTTACCGTGGTATTATTACCACGAATCAATGTGTGGTCAATCAAATGGCTAGGGGCAATTTCATGACAACACCTTATGCGGAGTCTTGTGAGATTCTTGATGAGATAGTGGAAAATTTTTCGGCTTGGAAATCCCGATCTAATGTTCCCCAAGGTGATTACAACATGATCCATCTTCATAAATAATTGCAATACCATGTACAAGCTATTGACAAATTGACCACAACCATGACTCAACTCGCTAAAGCTCAACTTCATCAAACTCAAGCTCCTAAAAAGTTTCATGCTATGGAAGGTACAATTCAATCCCGGGTGGAGAATTATGCACATGAAGATGGTAGTTATTAACAAGATGACTCTTATCAAGAGCAACAAAAAGAGGTACAATTTATGAACAATTACCAAAGGCAACGGAGCAATTTTCAAGACTCCAATCAAAATCACTATTGTTAAATTATCAAGGCAATTGGGGTTCTAACAATCAAGGAAATTGGCATAACAACAACAACAATAACAACCAAGGGAATTGGGGAGGAAACAATCAAGGAAATTGGGGAAATAATAATAATCATGCAAATCAAAGTTTGGGTTTTCAAAGAACCCTATGTACCAACAACCTAGTAACCCACCTCCTTATCCCTCCCACGGTTCAAGTTCTTCAAGCAATGAAATGGGTCATATTGAGAACATGTTCAAGCAAATTATGAAAATGAATGTGAATTTGGATTCCCAACTTGCTTCACATACCACATCAATCTGTAATCTTGAAGTTCAAATAAGGCAAATTTCTCAATCTCTTAATACTCATCCTAAGAGTGCATTAACAAGTGATATGATAGTGAACCCAAAGGGTGGTAATAATACAGAGCATGATGGCACTTATCACAAGAAGTGAAAGAGACGGGAATGCACCCACCTCAAATTAAAAGCAACTTGTGGATGATGACCAAGTGATCCAAGAGTAGGAAATCCCTCAAAATGATGTCCAATTACAAGATGACGTTCGGATTGACATTGATGATAGTGTGGAGGAGACCTGAGAAGAGATGAACCCATCTAGGGAACACATCATTGATATACTGGAACTGGTAGTGCAAAAGGCTGACGCACCCTTGCCAAAGCATCCACCAACTTAGCCTCAAAGCGTTGCTAAGCAAAATGGTGAGAATAAATTTAAGAAGTTCATTCAAATGATGAAAGGTCTCTCTAATAATGTGTCATTGGTGGAAGCTTTAGAACAAATACCGATTATGAAAAGTTTATGAAAGCTCTTGTGACCAAGAAGAGGTCGATGAACTTTGAAACAATCAAGGTCATTCATCAAGTGAGCGCAATGTTTCATTCCATGGCTCCTAGTTAGAGGATCCTGGTGCTTTCACAATTCCTTGTGCTATTAGAAGTGTCGATTTTACTAAAGCTCTTTGTGATCTTGAGGCAAGTATCAATTTGATGCCCTATTCGGTATTCAAAATTTTGGGGACTGAGAAACCAAGACCCGCATCTATGAGGTTGCAAATGGCCGATCATATTATGAAGAGACCATTGGGAGTGATTGAGGATGTCTTGGTCTGAGTTGATAAATTTATTCTTCCAATATAATTTGTGATTCTAGATTGTGAGGTTGATTATGAAGTGCCTATCATTCTTGGGAAGCCTTTCCTTACTACGGGTAAGTCCCTTTGTGATGTTGAAGCCGGAGAATTCACTTTTCAGGTTGGTGATAAAGAAGTGGTATTCGATGCGTCAACCAAATAGCAATGAGGTGTGCTCTTTTATGGACTTGGTGACCAATGTCATTGTTGATGATACTAGTTCTACAATCAATGTTGGTGATATGTTGGAAGCCTTTTTGCTCAACTTTGATGATGATGAGATAGATGGTTTCATGGAGTGTGTGAATTCATTGCAATGAATTGGGTCTTACAACTATGTACCCCGAAAGTTGTCATTGGATCTTGAGAATAAGAAGACTCCTCCTACAAAGCCTTCAAATAAAGAGCCACTGACCTTGGAATTGAAGCTATTTCCACCTCATATTTTGTAGGAATTTCTTGGCCCTTGTTCTACTTTATCGGTTATTATTTTCTCTTGTTTAACTAACGTGCATGTAGATTCTGCATTGGCGATCTTGCAAAAGAGGAAGAAAACTATTAGATGGACTTTGGAGGATATTCGGGGTATAATACCCGCATTTTGCATGCATAAAATCAAATTGGATGATGGTGCTAAACCGTCCATTGAACATAAAAGAATACTCAATGAAGCTATGCAAGAGGTAGTCAAAAAGGAGATTAACAAATGGTTGGATGACGGGGTTGTCTTCCCCATTTCCGATAGTTCATAGATCTCTCCGCTCTAATGTGTCCCAAATAAAGGGGGCATGACAGTTGTTACCAATGATAAGAACAAGTTTATTCCTACAATAACAGTCACCAGTTGGAGAGTTTGTATGGATAATCATAAGCTCAACAAAGTTACAAGGAAGGATAACTTTCCTCTCCCTTTCATGGATCAAATTCTTGATAGGTTGGCCGGTCGTGCCTTCTATTTCTTCCTTGATGGTTACTCGGGATACAACCAAATACTTATTGCACCAGAATACCAAGAGAAAAACACTTTTACATGTCCATATGGTACTTTTGCTTTCAAACACATGCCTTTTGGATTGTGCAATGCGCTGACAACTTTTCAATAGTGTATGATGGCTATATTCACGGACATGGTGGAATACTACCTTGAGGTCTTTATGGATGACTTTTCGATGGTTGGGGATTCATTTGATGATTGTCTTGCTAATTTGAACAAGGTGTTGTCTAGATGTGAGGAAACAAATTTGGTACTCAATAGGGAGAAATGTCATTTCTTGGTTGAAAAAGGCATTGTCCTTGGCCATAAGATTTCAAAGAATGGTATTAAAGTGGATAAGACTAAGATTGAAGTTATTTCTAAGCTTCCACCCCTCCCCCCCCCCCCAACCTTGGTGAAGGGTGTGAGGAGTTTTTTGGGCCATGCGGGATTCTACCGGTGATCTATCAAAGATTTCTCTAAAGTGGTGAACCCTTTGTGCAAACTCCTCGAGAAGGATGCCAAGTTCTATTTCAATGATGACTGTATGAGAGCTTTTGAACAATTGAAGCTTAAGTTGACAGTTACTCCTACTATTACATCTCCAAATTGGAGTTTGCCGTGCGAGCTCATGTGTGATGCAAGTGATGTAGCGATTGGGGCTGTTTTGGGGCAATATATCAACAAAGGTTTTTCACCTGGTTTACTATGCTAGTAAGGCCATGAATAGTGCCTAAGTCAATTATACCATTATGGAGAAGGATATCCTTGCTATTGTGTTTGCTATTAAGAAGTTCCGTCCATTCTTGATGGATTCTAAAGTTATTATCCACACGGATCATGCGACGCTTCGCTATCTTATGAGCAACAAGAAATCTAAAGCTCGTTTGATGAGATGGGTGATTTTATTACAAGAGTTTGATATTTGCATCCAAGACAAGAACGGAGGTAAAAATCAAGTGGCAGACCACTTGTCTCGTTTGGAGGAGGAGGAGAGGCCACGTGATGGCCTTGAAATAAATGCCCCGATGAGAAACTCTTGGCACTTTCAATGAATGAGTACCATGGTTCGTGGAAGAAGATAATGAGGGAATGTCAAGAATACTATTGGGATGAACCATACCTTTTCCGATTTATACGGATGGGGTAATTAGTAGATGTGTGTCAGAGGAGGAACAAAGTGATATTCTTGGGGCTTGTCATTCTTCGCCATATGGTAGTTATCGCGGTGGGGCAAGACTGACGGGTAAAGTCCTAAGTTGTGCTTTCTATTGGCCTATTCTCTACAAATTTGCAAATGAGTTGGTGAAAAGATATGATGAATGTCAATGGGCCGGTATAATTTCAAAGAAATATGAGATGTCCCTTACAACCATCTCGAAGATTGATATCTTTGATGTTTGGGGCATTGACTTCATGTGCCCTTTCGTGAGTTTTTGTGGAAACACCTATATTTTGGTCATGGTGGATTATGTGTCTAAATGGGTTGAAGCGTCTGCTTTACCAAATAATGAGGCTAGAAGTGTGGTGGCTTTCTTGAAGAGGAACATTTTCACAAGGTTTGGGACTCTGCGGGAAATCATAGGTGATGAAGGGTCACATTTTTCCAACAAGGCGTTTTATACTTTGTTTGGAAAGTATGGTGTCACTCACAAAGTGACTACTCTCTATCATCCGCAAGCAAGTGGTCAGGTAGAAGTTTCCAACCATAAGATAAAGAGTACTTTGTCCAAGACAGTGAATGCAAATCGGACGGATTAGTTTAAGAAACTTAATGATGCTCTATAGGCATATAGAACGGCTTACAAAACACCTATTGGAATGTCTCCATACCGGTTGGTGATCGAAAAAGCTTGTCATCTTTCGGTGAAATTAGAGAACAAGGTAATGTGGGCCTCAAAGAAATTGAATCTTGATTAGGATGTAGCCTCTAACTTGCGGGTTGCACATCTGAATGAATTGGATGAATTTCGGCACTATGCATATGAGAGTTCGTCCTTATACAAAGAAAAGATGAAATACCTTCATGACAAGTATATTTGGAACAAGGAGTTCAAAGTTGGTCTGTTTGAAATTATTGTTGTGACACCCTTTGGTGCTTTAGACTTGAAGAACAAGAAAAATAAAATATTTCGAATCAACGGTCATCGACTGAAGCACTACTTGGGAAAAGTTGTTGAAAGCCACGTGGTGGCGGTGCTTTACATCAATTGAGGATGTTATGACATTACATCGTGCCACAACGTTAAATAAGGTGCTTCTAGGGAGTCAATCCAAGTTCTTTTCCTTTTTCTCTTTTAGTTAGATGTTATTTCTTGGTTTTAACTAGATTTAAAGTGTTCTGCAGTGATCAGTGTTAGGTATTGAGATGATGGTTGAAGTTGTGCCTTGTATAGGAAAATGCGAACTGCACTTTTATTAGTGCGACCGTAGAAGAGGAGATGTAGACCACATAAAATTACTTACAGTCGCATATTTTACCTGTGGATCACACTTGCAAGAAGCTACTAAGGTGCTAAATTGAAGGTCCTCTAAACTTTTCTCCTAATAGTGCGGATCTAACTTTGCGATCATAAATTTTGCGACTGCAGGAGAGCATTCTCAGAGAAGTCATTGAAACTAAGTTGACAGAAGTGCGGTCGCACTTAAAAAAGTGCGAACTACACAACTACATGCTCTTCTCCTCCTAGGTAATAGAGTGCGGACCGCATTTGAAATTTTGTGGCCCGCCTTCCTTTACCCTTAATCACGCATCAGTATAAATAGAACATTAGGTCTCCCATTTACACATTTTGCTAATTTTTTACACTCTAACTGAGACTCTACTGAGGACCGAGTTGCTTGCACTTTTGAACACACACAGCCACCCACACTCCAATCATTCCTATCACACTACCACAATCTAGTATGCTATACTTCAATCTTATTATTTTTCTTTTTGAATTTATTTTTGCTTTTTAACTTCTTTTAGGACATCTGAGATTACATCCTTTATTTGTGTCTATATGGGGTAGTTTAACATTGGGTACTTGTGAAATCATGCTTATATAGGGTTGGGTTTTCGATTATCATGATTTTACCATGTTACCCGGTAGGATTGAACACATAATTGAATAACCAAAATAGAAAAAGACTTTCATCCCTAATTGCTCCTGATTATGCGCACCGCATTTGAAATTTTACGATCCGCAATCTATGATTTTAGTAGCTTTGCTGATAAGCCTAATGATGCGGCCGCACTTTATTTATGCAGATCGCACTTGAAATTTTGCGGTTGCAAAGAGGGGTCCTCACTATCCTTCGGAGAACTTATTCTCTGGGACCTGAGTACTTTTACTCCACTACGGACCGCAATACATTATGCAGACCGTAGTTGGATTTCTACGGCAGCAGATGCGGGCCCACACTATCCTTCATAAACTTCTCTCTGAGGGCTTAACACATTTATGCAGGAGTAAGGCCGTATTTGGAATTGTGCGGACCGCACTTCCTCTTTCCGGAAAGCACTTGGAATTGTGACATGCACCCAAGTTCACAAAAGGAAATATCCAAAACAACAACTGTAGGTCGGGGGAGAGGTAGAAGCCTCTCAGAATCATATTCTTATGTCCCGTCTAGGGAAGACTCCGAAGGAAATTCTGTGTCTCTATCTGAAGAGCACAATGAGGAACAGCCTCGGCCACAAGGAAAGTCTGATCCCCAAGATGTGACCTCCACATCTTAGAGCACCTCCTAGGGAATAGCTAGTACCAGTCATGCATCAAATGCATCTAATCAAGACTCTGATTCTGATGATGCTCATGGTGGCGGAAAAGTTGCAAAAGATGGCACCGTGAGGACAAAGAAAAAAGTGGTCTGGGAAGATAGACTCTTAAGTTTCAATGCTTATATGGATTTACGATGGTGATGTACCAAAAAGTCCCTCACACATGAAAGATAATTTCTCATCAAGGACTTAGATAAGTACAATCTAGCAATTCTGGAATAGTTTGCAAAGAGGAAAGGATGGATGCAGTTAACAGAGGAGCTGGTAGATGTCAAGGAACACCTTGTCCCGAAACGCAACGCCAACATGGAGCATATTGTTAAAGGGGTGGGGCCAAGGTTACCAAAGTAAAAGTGAAATTTGATCAACGCACTCTGAACACCTACCTCGAAATTGAAGATGTGAGCTGAATAAGTATTTGGCTAAGTTGGCCGAGAAAGAGGAAGTCAGACCGTGGCTAGCAACGATTCTTGCACCTAGGCCTACTCCCCCTTGTATAGTTGTTGGAGTGCTGATCCTCCGCTAGAATCTGAGGTTCGAGGCAAAGGGGCGGCAGACTTTTGTGTGTACAAGACTTGACCCATGCCTGAATGAGAACAACTTTCCTATGGCAAGAGCAATTCTAGTAGTTTCTATCATGGTCGGGTACCCAATTAATGTGGGTGCTCTGATTGGTGATTTTGACCAGCTTCAAGGAGCAAGGGTATTCTCCAAAATTGATTTGAGATTCGGGTATCACCAGTTGAAAATTCAGGATTCGGATATTCTAAAGACGGCATTCAGAATCCATTATGGTCACTATGAATTTCTCGTGATGTCTTTGGGCTAACCAATGCCCCAGCAATATTTATACACATCATGAATAGTGTATTCCAGCCATATCTTGATTCATTTATCGTAGTATTTATTGATGATAACCTGGTGTACTCACGTAGCCATGAGGAGCATGCACAACACTTGGGTATTGTATTATAGAGGCTAAGAGAGGAGAGACTGTATGCCAAATTCTCTAAATGTGAGTTCTGGCTTAGTTCGGTGGCATTCTTGGGACACATGGTGTTCAGTGAAGGAACTAAGGTAGATCCGAAGAAGATAAAGGTAGTTCAGAGTTGACCAAGCCATCTTCAGCTACTGAGATTCGGAATTTTCTTGGCTTGGACTGTTATTATCGTAGCTTCGTGGAGGGTTTCTCGTCTATTGCGGCGTCTATGACTAAATTAACCTAGAAAGGTGCTCCGTTTAGGTGGTCGGATGAGTGTGAAGAGAGATTTTAGAAGCTCAAGACAGCTTTGACTGCAGCCCCAGTATTGGTGTTACCTACAGGTTCAGGGTCTTATACTGTGTATTGTGATGCGTCGCGTATTGGCCTTGGCGCAGTGCTGATGCAAGACGGTAGGGTGATTGCCTATGCGTCCAGATATTTAAAGGCACATGAGAAGAATTATCAGGTCTACAACCTGAATTAGCAGCTATTGTTCATGCCTTGAAGATTTGGCGACATTATTTGTACGGTGTCCATTGTGAGGGTTATACTGATCACCGGAGTCTACAGCATCTGTTTAAATAGAAGGATCTTAATTTGCGGCAGCGGACGTGGTTGGAGTTGCTTAAGGATTATGATATCACCATTCTCTATCATCCCGAAAAGGCCAATGTGGTGGCTGATGCCTTGAGTCGTAAGGCAGAGAGTTTGGGTAGATTAGCATACTTATCGGTAGCAGAGAGGCCTTTAGCATTATATGTTCAAGCCTTGGCCAACCAGTTTGTTAGATTGGATATTTTCGAACTGAGCCGAGTTTTGGCTTGCGTGGTTTCTCAGTCTTTTCTTTATGATCGTATCAGAGAACGTTAGTATGATGACACCCATTTCCTTGTCCTTAAGGACATGGTTCAGCATGGTGATGCCAAGGAAGCCACTATTAGGGATGATGGTGTATTACGGATGCAGGGCAGGCTATGTGTGCCTAATGTAGATGGTTTGTGTGAGTTGATTCTCCAGGAGGCTCACAGTTCGCGGTACTCCATTCATCCAGGTGTCGTAAAGATGTATTAGGATTTGAGGCAGCATTATTGGTGGAGGTGAATGAAGAAAGATATAGTTGGATTTGTAGCTCGGTGTTTAAATTGTCAACAAGTGAAGTACGAGCATTAGAGACCAGACGGATTGCTTCAGAGACTTGAAATTCCGGAGTGGAAGTGGGAGCGTATCACCATGGACTTTGTAGTCAGACTCCCACGAACTTTGAGGAAGTTTGATGTTGTTTGGGTAATTGTAGATCGGTTGACCAAGTCCGCACATTTCATTCCAGTTGGTACTACTTATTCTTCAGAGCGGTTGGCTAAGATTTATATCCGTGAGATTGTACGCCTACACGGGGTGCCAGTGTCCATCATTTTGGATCGGGGCACACAGTTTACATCACAGGTTTGGAGAGCAGTGCAGTAAAAATTAGGTACACAGGTTCAGTTGAGTACAGTATTTCACCCTCAGATGGACGAACAGTCCGAGCAAACTATTCAGATATTGGAGGATATGCTACGTGCCTGTGTAATTAATTTTGGGGGTTCTTGGGATCAGTTTCTGCCACTCGCGGTTTGCTTACAATAACAGTCACCAATCGAGCATTGAGATGGCTCTGTATGAGGCTTTATATGGGAGACAGTGTCGTTCTCCGATGGGTTGGTTTGAGCCGGGTGAGACTAGGCCATGGGTACTGATTTGGTTCAGGATGCTTTAGAGAAGGTTAAATTGATATAGGAGCAGCTTCGCACGGCGCAATCTAGACAGAAGAGTTATGCCGATAGGATGGTCCGTGATGTTGCTTACATGGTTGGGGAGAAGGTTCTGCTCAAGATTTCACCCATGAAGGGTGTGTTGAGGTTCGGTAAGAAGGGAAAGTTGAGCCCTCGGTATATTGGGCCTTTTGAAATACTTAAGAAGATTGAAGATGTGGCTTATGAACTTGCATTGCCGCCTAGTCTACCGAGTGTTCATCCAGTGTTTCATGTATCTATGCTCCGGAAGTATGTCGGGGATCCGTCTCATGTTTTGGATTTCAGCACAGTGCAGTTGGATGGTAATTTGACTTATGATGTGGAGCCGGTGGCCATTTTAGACCCTCAGGTTCGAAAGTTGAGATCAAAGAACATAGCTTCAGCGAAAGTGCAATGGAGAGGCCAGTCAGTCGGAGAATCTACTTGAGAGACTGAACGGGAGATGCAGAGCAAATATCCACACTTATTTGAGGCTCCGAATATAATTCTAAACCCGTTCGAGGACGAACGTTTGTTTAAGAGGGGGAGAATATAACGACCCGGCCGGTTGTTTTGAGTATTATAACTTTGTTTCCCCATTTACTGCTCAATTTATGCTTTATAGTTGTTATATGACTCGTCGGGGTGATTGGTTCGGGTCCAGTGAGGTTTTGGAATAAATTGGAACACTTAGTTCCAAGGTTATCTTAAGTTAAAATAGTGACTGGATGTCGACTTATGTGTAAACGACCCCGGAATAGAGTTTTGATGATTCCAATAGCTCTGTATGGTGATTTTAGATTTAGGAGCGTGTCGAGAAAATTATTTGGAAGCCCGCAGTTAAATTAGGCTTGAAATGGCTAAAATAGAAATTTAAGTTTGGACGTTTGACCGGGGAGTTGACTTTTTGATATCGGGGTCGGAATCCGATTCTGGAAATTGAAATAGGTTTGTTATGTCATTTATGACTAGTGTGCAAAATTTGAGGTCAATCCGACTTGATTTGATAGGTTTCGGCGTTGAATGTAGAAGTTAAACAATTCTTAGTTTCATTAGGCTTGAATTGGGGTATGATTCGTGGTTTTAGCGTTGTTTGATTTGATGTGAGGTTTCGACTAAGTTTGTATGATCTTTTAGGACTTGTTTGTGTATTTGGTTGAGGTCCCGGGGGCCTCAGGTGAGTTTTGGATGGTTAACGGATAAATATTTGGACTTGGAATCCTGCTGGAATTGTTCTGATGCACTATCTGGTTTCCCTCATCGCGTTCGCGGGAGGAGTCTCACGTTCGCGAAGAGAAACTGAGGGGCAGGCAAGATTTTCTCTTCACGTTCACGAAGAGGAGGACGCATTCGCAAAGGTCTGGGCAGTTTGTGCATCGCGAATGCGAGAAGTGTGACGCATTCGTGAAGAAGAAAGGAGACAGCTGGGGACCCCATGTAATTGGTCTACGCGTTCGCTGAGGGCAGGTCGCGTTCGCAAAGTGAGGGGTCAGTGAAACATCGTGTTTGTGGTGGGTTGAACGCGTCCGCGTAGAAGGAATTTGAGGCAGAAACACTTTGTGCTTTACGAACGCGAGGGTGATACCGCATTCGCGAAGGAGGAATTTGGGCGGAACAAAATTTGTGCTTCGCATACGCGGGGCAGTGGCCACGTTCGCGAAGAAGGAATCACTAGGCAGAATGTTTAAGTTCTAAATATGGGACTTCGTCCCATTTTCCCTTTTTGACGAATTGGAGCTCGGGAAGAGGCGATTTTTAGGAGATTTTCAAGAAAAACAACGAGGTAAGTGTTCTTAACTCAATATTAGTAAAATTATCCGAATCGATGGTTGTTTTTAATATTTAATTGGTGATTTAAGTTGGAAAATTGTGAAAACCCTCTTGGTTGAATTTGAAGATTTGAGGGTCGAGATAAAGTCAGAATTTGGTAAAATTTGTATGGTTGGACTCGTGGTTGAATGGGCGTTCATATTTTGTAACCTTTGTTGGGTTCCGAGACGTGGGCCCCACATGCAATTTTTGAGTGCAATTTCGGATTTTGCTGAAAAATTAGTATTTTTATATGGATTTAATTCTCATAATTTTGTATTGACTTAATCGAATTATTTATGACTAGATTCGAGGCGTTTGGAGGCCGATTCGTGAGGCAAAGGCATTATAGAATAAAGAATTACATTGTTTGAGGTAAGTAATAGTTCTAAATTTGATTCTGAGGGTATGAAACCCCGGATTATGTGTTATGTGATCGGTTTTGAGGTGACGCATATGCTAGGTGACGGACGTGTGGGCGTGCACCGTAGGAATTGTGACTTGGTCAAATTCCATGGAACTGTGTAATTGAATAATCTGTTGTTATCTGTACATTCTCCATGTAGTAGAGAAATTGAACCACAAATCATGTTCAGATTATGTGTTGGCACTATAGGGACCCACACAGGTCGTGTACATGTTGAATTATCTGCTAAATTGTTGTTTTATACTCAGTCACAGTTTACTTGTTTATTTTATCTCAATCTCTATTGTTCATTATTGATGCATCATATCATTGTTGTTTGTGTTGATTTTCATGATTATAGAGAGTCCGAGAGACTGGAGAGATTTATGACTGAGTGAGGCCGAGGGCCTGATTGTGAGATATTATACTATACCACGTGAATTTTTCATACAGCACGTGAGTTGTCTGTGCGGATCCAGATATTATACTATAGCACGTGAGTTGTCCGTGCAGCACGTGAGTTATCCGTGAGGATCCAGATATTATACTATAGCACGTGAGTTGTCCTCGCAACACCTAAGTTATCCTCGCAGCACGTGAGTTGTCCGTGCGGATCCAGATATTATACTATAGCACGTGAGTTGTCCGTGCAGCACGTGAGTTGTCCGTGCGGATTATAGTGCTTGGGCTGAAGAAGCCCCTCCGGAGTCTATACACACCCCCAGTGAGCGCAAGTACCTGCTGAGTGCAAGTGCTGAGTGAATGGAATGGCTGAGTGAATATGGTCCTGAGAGGATGCATTTGATTTCATTATTGTTGCACTCCAGCTTTCATAAATCACTGTTTTGGAAATTTCTGAGAGATATTTTCTTATGTTTGAGTTGAACTTGACATGAAATTACTGTTTCGGCCTTAAATGTTGAACTTGAAAGCATGCTTACCTTATTATGTTGGAAATTACTGTAATTGGACTCAGCTGCGAAGCTCGTCACTACTTTCAGTTCTTTATTTAGTTATGTTACTTACTGAATTGGTTGTACTCATACTACACTCTGCACTTCATGTGCAGATCCAGGTGTTTCTGGACACAGTGGGTGTTGATTTCTTCGCACAGTTGATTATCCGGAGATTCCGAGGTAGCTGTCGGTGTTTCGCAGACCTTGTCTCTCCTTCCTTATATTCTTGTTTACTGTATTTGGTCTCAAACTATTATATACCGTGTTTTTCAGACATTGCTATCATTTAGATGCTCATGTACTCAGTGACACCGGATTTTGGGAGTGATTTATGTTGATATTAATGAGATTTTATTTTGTATTAACTTTAAATATTTTGTTTTCAAACATAAAAGAAATTGTGGTTTATTGAGGTTGTCGGCTTGCCTAATATTGAGATAGGCGCCATCACGACAAGTTAGGATTTTGGGTTGTGACATGCACCCTAGTGTACAGAAGGAAATCGCCAAGAAGAAAACTGCTAGATGGGGAAGAGATAGAAGCCTCTCAGATTCAGATTATTATGTCCCATCTAGGGAAGCCTCATAAGGCAATTCAGTGTCTCTATCTGAAGAGCACAATTAGGAGCAGTCTCAGCCACAGTGGTAGTCTGAGCCCCAAGTTGAACCTTCCACATCTCAGGGAACCTCCGAGGGCACAACTAGCACTAGTCAAGAGTCAAATGTAGTTGCGCAAAACTGTGATTATGATGATGTCCCTGATGATAGAAAAGGAAAAATGGTTGCAAGGAATGGCACAATAAGGACTAAGAAGAAGGTGGCCTAGGAAGACTGGTTCTTGAGCTTCAATGCTTATATGGACTTCAGAAGCTGGTGGAAAGAAAGGTCCATCACTCATAAAAGACAATTCCTCACCAAGGACTTAGACAAGTACAATCTGGTGATCTTGGAGCAGTTTACAAAGAGGAAAGGTTGGATGTAGTTCACTAAGGAGCTGGTGGATGACAAAGAACACCTTGTCCGAGGGTTATACGCCAACACGGCGTATATTTTAAAAGGGACCAAGGTTACCAAAGTGCACAACCTTAAGGTGAAATTTGATCAACGCATTTTGAATTCTTACCTCGGACTGAGGATATGGAGCCGAAGGAGTACTTGGCCAAATTGCCTGAGAAGGAGGAGGTCCGACCGTGGCTCGCGAAGATTCTTGCAACTGGTTCTACTCCCCCTTGGATAGGTGTCGGGGTGTCAATCTTCCGCAAGACTCTAAGCTTTGAGGCAAAGGGTTGGAAGATTTTTGTTTGTATGATACTTGATCCAAGCCTGAACAAGAACAACCTACCTCTAGAGAGAGTAGTGCCTGGGGTTTCTGTCATGGCCGGGTACCCAATCAATGTGGGTGGTCTGCCAATATCACTCTGGTATCACAATAGGGTAACAGCTCCTACACCTACCCCAGCACCATCACAGAGTACTTGACAGATGCTAAAGTGGAGTCCAGACCATTTGATACAAAGATTACGCCAATCGGCCCCTTTGATATGTACAAGTTGCAAGACTCCAGGAACCCAAAGAAGAGTAGTCAGCCTTCCACTACTACTAGCCAATCTGATGAGTCGGTAGTAGTAGCTCCTGAGGAAAGATAAGGCAAGCAAGAAGTCAGTTGAGTCACTATGGGCTAAAGTGACTAGGATAGTTGAGCCAAGCAGCTTGCCATTCGACATTCTGATTGATCCCACCCAGGCTCACCTAGCTCAGACTTCTCAGGAGGACCCTACTGCTCAGGCTTAGGAGCCCTGCCATGCACCCAGCACTATTGTTGTGGTGCGTGATAAGTTCACATCTCAGGTAGCTCCCGCAGACTATGATGACACCATCCAGTTAGCTGAGCCAGCTTAGGTTGACACTTCTGGTGATACCATGATGACTGAGGATGCTTAGGAAGTTTCTTCGCCCTATCTGCTCTTTGATTTTGATTTATTAAGCATTGGGGATAATGCTTACTTTTGTTTGGGGGTGGAGAATTTTATTTGATTGATATATTTGATGACACTGGGATGTAATAATTTGATGACTTATTTTGTTTATTTTTAGTAGTTTGATACATTCAGTAATAATCTATAATTTGGTTTGTTTTGGTAGTGTAAATATTATGCCTTCTTTCTTTTATTGATAATAAGCCTTTGATTTTCTTAATGTCATGGTTCTTTCCAAAGGTGGTTTTTTGTGTGAACCGGTGAATTTTCCCGAAGATGGATAGTGTGACAACTTTCATAAGGGAATTAGACTGTTATATATTTAGGCAATAGTAGTAGTAAGTAGTAATGAATAAAAGCCCTAATAAAGTTAGTCTATGAAAACGAGTTATTTATGCTTCATATGGTACCAACATACTTAACTACATACCTGTGGTTTGAGACAAGGTTTTTGTGAGTCATTTTTGAAAGAAGTAACTCTAGTAAAGTGAATTTGAGGCTCTTGAGTTGTCTTTGATAAACATTAGATGGTTGAGTAGACCATAGAGATCTTCAACTCGATTGTGGTTGTTGTGGGTTTTAGACTCTATCCTCTTTTACGGTCTATTAGTATAATAGGTGAGGTAAAATTTTGTTGCTAATCCAAGTGCTTGAGTGAATAGTTCAGAACTTGCCCAAATGTGCTTCAGGGCGAAATTCTGAGTTTGCTTGGTTTGAAAGATGATTATAGGCTTTTCTTGGACCGTTTGAGCTTTCAATTGCCATATATGATCATTATCCCTAGTCAACCCCCTTTGAGCCTTTAGCCTTTCTCTTTTGATAATCGTGCTAAAGTCATTCACCATTTTGCACATTATCTTCTCTTTACACCTGAACCCTCCTAAGCACTTATATGTAGTATGTGGCATAAAGTCTAAATTTGGGGGGGGGGGGGGAATTGAAAAATCTAAAAGAGGTAACAAGGCATTAAAGAGAGAGAAAAGAAATGATCTCCATGAAAGATAAAGTAAGAAACGAAAGTAATGTGAACAAAATGAAGCCCAAAGAGGGACAAAAAGGGAGATTGATGAAATTGAGTGAGGCAATTACCTCTAGTATAAAAATCAAGGGAGAAAAAGAATTAAATTGTCAATAAAAAGTGATGGAAAGTCTCTATAGCCTCCAAAAAGAAGGAATACCTCCAAAGTTTGACAAATGTGAGCTAAGAAATGAGATGTGAAGTACTTAAGAAAGGGTGTAACCACTTATATCCCATATATTATATTACCCCGGACCAAAAGCCTTCATTATAACCCAAAAGAAGACCTATTTTATTTTTACCCAAGTATGCTTGTATTAGTAGAGATGTATATGAGGGGAAAGCCTATGGTACTTGAAGCTTAACTTGTGACATTACTTTGTGAGAGAAGAGTGAAACCATTGTTGCACTAGAAATTGAGTGTTGAAATTTTAAGTGAGCATTGCAAATGGAAGGTAGAAGAGAAAGATTTTGGAGTCCACCATGATCTACATGAAAGAACAAGAATCCTTAGTGAATGAAGTCAACTCTTGAGGCTCAAATGCCATACTATAATTACATGAGATGAGCAAGTTGCATCTTTTTAAAAAAAAATTGCACCTTGTTTAGAATTCATGAGTATTGTGGGTAATTAGTGTTCCCAACTGAGTATCAATGCCTTGTGGGTGACTCCTTGAAATGAACATACAATGTGAGAAGTAGGGGGCTAATCTAGCTGCTTGAGGACAAGCAAAGACTTAAGTTTGGAGGAGTTGATAAGTGTGGTTTTTAATAGCTTATTAGTACCTTCTTGCTATAGTTTTTATTCCGAAAATAATGATGTTTGTCTCTGAATCCAATGCAAATGGTTGAATTGCATGCGTGCTGGAGAATGTTAGCTCAATGAAGATAAATAACTCATAAAGGAGATGTTCAAGCCAAGTTCAGCAAAGAGGAAAAATGCTAAGAAAAGTGCAGTCCGCAAAATTCTATCTGCGACCGCAAAGCAAGTGCAGTCCGCAGAAGATGAAATGCATCAGAAGAAGAACTAGATCTCCAGGGATTTTTGGTGGAAGTGCGGTCTACAGACTAAAATGTACGGTCGCACTTGATCCACAAAACATGTTCGCACTGACAAAGCTTGAAAGATCAGAGAATGTGCAATCGAACAAGTCTGAAGCCTCCTCAAATGCGGCCCGCAGAAATTCAAGTGCGATCGCAGAAGCTAAAATGAAACCGCAGACCTCATCTGACTGATAGCACAATATTATAAACCCAGATGAAGTGCGGACAGCAGAAGCTTAAATGCGGCTGCAGAACCCTCCGAAGGGCATTTTTGTCATGGAATTCGTGAGCCCTATAAATAGGACTTTATGACTTGTTTTAGGGTATCTTTCATTGTAGCAGCTGCTAGGTCGTTATTTTTAGCTATTTGGAGAACCTTTGAGCTACAATTAGAGAGCATAAATTACTTTTCCTTTTTATTTAAGTTTTATGTCCTTAATTTCTTTATTTTTTCATCTTTCTATATTTATTGTCATGAGTAGCTAGATTTTTATCTAGGGTTGTGATCCAACCCTAATTTGTAAAACTTATGGGTATTTAAATATTAATACTTGATATTGATTGGGTTTGTGTTATTTAGCCTTTTTTATACTTTAAAGTTAGAATTAATGGTTGCAAATATTGATTCATGTCTATTTGACTTTGTTCTTACTTGAGAAAGAGGAATTTAGTCTAGGAAAACTTAGCTAACAAGAAATTGAGCTAGTTGAGTTAATGATTAGTTAAATTAAAGGATATGAGCTAGAGATATGGATAATCTAACTTGGACTCACATTCAATTGCATCTATAGCTACCCATTTGGACTTGACAGAGCTAATTTGGGCACAATCACTCTTTAACCGAGAGGTATTGAGTGAGTACTTGAGCATTGAGAGTCATAACAATCCTGATCCACCAAGCAAGCATAAATTTACTCTACTCATTAGGTTTACACCTAGGTTAAGGTTCAACTCTAGGATTTTCTCAATTTGATAAAACCTCAAAAATATTTCAATTATTACTTGTTTACTAGCTAGTCAAAATGCGTAGTAGCTTAATTTAGAAACATTGATACACACTTTTGTTTGGAAGTTAAATCTAGTTATTATGAGTTGCTCTCTTAGGTATTTACCTTAAAACACAATCTAAACTTTTTGTGGATTCGACCCCGACTCGCGTTGGGATTACTATTGTAACGGCCGTTTCATATTTTCTTCATTGGGGTGTGAATAAGACGTGATCAACCCACCCTAAGTGGGCTTGGGCAAGGAGGTTAAAAGGCGCTTCTGGGAGGATTTTGATGAGGTTGTGCGTGGTATCCCACACACTGGAATCTTTTCATAGGAGGAAATTTCAATGGCCACATTGGGGCGACATCTAAGGGTTATGATGACGTGCATGGTGGCTTTAGTTTTTGAGTTAGGAATGGAGGAGGAACTTTGCTGCTGGATTTTGCAAAGGCGTTTCATTTGATGATAGCTAACTCGAGTTTCCCGAATAAGGAGAAGCACTTGATCACTTTTTAGAGTTCGACAGCCAGGACCCAGATTGACTATCTACTCTTCAAAAGATCTGATAAAGTTCTGTGCACGGACTGCAAGGTCATCCCCAGTGAGAACCTCACGACCCGGGATAGGATCCTGGTCATGGATTTTGAGATTATGATGAAGTGAAGAAAGAGAGTTATGTATGGTCTACCTAGGATCAAGTGGGGGAAATTTGACTAAAGACAGACCCCAGGAGTTGGAGGATAAGTTGTTGGCTATGGGGGAATGGAGGAGCAGTGGGGACGCGAGTAGTATGCGGACTATGACTACACATTGCATTAGGGAGGCTGCTAGAGAGGCATTAGGGGTCTCAAAGGGCCCCTCTAGTGGCCGCAAAGAGGACTGGTAGTGGAGTACTGAGATCCAAGGTAAAGTTCAAGACAAGATAGCAACATATTTAAAGCTTTTGGAGAACGTGGACGAGAAGGAGAAGAGGGCGAACATAGAACGGTATAAGGTGGCAAAGAAGGAAGCAATGTTAGCAGTTACAGCAACTAAGATTGCCACATTTGAACGCTTGTATGAAGAACTTAGAGACAAAGGAGGGGATAAAAATCTATACAAGCTAGCCAAGGTGCGAGAAAGGAAGGCCCATAACCTGGACCAAGTGAAGTGCGTCAAGGACAAGGAAGGTAGAGTATTGTTGGATGAGGCACTTATTCGACGGAGATGGTAGACTTACTTCCATAAACTCTTGAACGAAGAGAGAGGTATGAACATTGTGTTGGGTGACATAGAATACTCTGAGAGTCTCCGAGACTTTGGGTATTATAGGCGTATAAAGTTGAGGAGATAGAGGGGGCTATGCGTAAGATGAGCAGGGGGGAGAGCGACCGTGCCAGACGAAATCCCTGTGGAATTTTGAAAGAGCGTGGGTAGGGCTGGCATGGATTGGCTCACTGGTCATTTAATGTAATTTTTTATGACGAAAAAGATGCTCAAGGAATGGAGATGGAGTACGACAATCTTGTTGTATGAGAACAAGGGTGATATCAAAAATTGCCATAACTATCAGGGTATAAAGCTACTAATCCATACTATGAAAGTATGGGAGAGGGCGGTGGAGCTGAGAATGAGGAGGATTGTATCTATTTCAGAGAACCAATTCGAATTTATGTCGGGACATTCAACTACAGAAGTTATTCACCTTGTTAGGAGGCTAATGGAACAGTATAGGGAGAGAAAGAGAGATTTACATATGGTATTCATCGACTTATAGAAGGCTTACGATAAAGT